>NC_036862.1:34702505-34722505 GCF_002910315.2 Salvelinus sp. IW2-2015
GACAAACAGGAGAGAGACAGAGAATAGGATAGAAACAGACTAACAGGAGAGAGACAGAGAATGGGATAGAGACAGACAAACAGGAGAGAGACAGAGAATGGGATCGAGACAGACAAACAGGAGAGAGACAGAGAAGGGAATAGAGACAGACAAACAGGAGAGAGACAGAGAATAGGATTCAGATAAAGATGCAAACCCAGTCTTACTGTTTAATTGTGGATTCTGTCCATGGCCCTGGAGGTGTTCCCGTTGCTGGCGCTCAGACTGGGAGAGTGTGCCCTGTGTTTCAAACATCCCATCAGGGTCTTATAGCCAGGGGAGTTAGGGAGACAGAGAGGCAGAGAGGGAGTACACAGAGGTGGGTACAGAGGGATAAGGAGTGGAGGACAAAGGAGAAAAAAATCATGGAAAAGAGGGGGGACAGGTAATGAAAGAGAGGGATGGAAAGGGGAGTGGAGGAGACAGTTTTGTTTGAGCCAGATAATGCTGCCAGAGAAGCATAAAGCACTTTGAGGTGAGAAGCAGTTCTTCCTCTAAAGTTTGTCATCAGTCAAAACTATGTGGAGCTGCCTGCAGTCAGTCATTGCTTTTCCTTTCAGCTCCCGTCTCCCCCTCTAATACCTCTTATTATGTTGAGGTTCATTTCGCCGTGCTAATTGATCAAACCTCTGCCTGCGTTTCATCAATATCACACAGTTTAACATGAAGAGGAGATGATTATGGACACTAGGAAGAGCAGCATGTCTGTCCTCCTCACACATACAAACACACCAAAATGCACACCCATATTGACACAGACACACACACACACCAAATGACACACTCATATTGACATTCACACACATACAGACCCACACATACACACAATTGCTTTCTCACGCACAAACTGAAATCACAGAAACAGATTAACTTCCTAATGAATTCAAGTCTCTGTTTGAGAGGGAATTATTTTTAAGTGCTGCAGCTCGCTGAAGGACATCCATTATTTTCCCTCCAGGTTTGAAGTTGCTCTGTTTAAACTATTCACACCATTTTCCCCCTTCTTCATTAGTATTATATTATTTCTAACAACATCATCGTTCTCTGTAATCAGTAATAGTAAAAACAGATCAGGAAATGATAAAGCCGAATAATTGAAAGCATTTCAATTGTAAAGACGTGAGAGTAAGCTACCATTTTGACCCTCTCCAGAAGCAGGCAGTTTAGTCTAAGGCCTATTGTTAAAGCCAGAGTCACGATCACTCGCTCATGGATGCTCACCTTATGTGGCGCTTAGTCATTTCATCGAGCCGTGTTGTAACTATAGTGGCTTTCTGAGGCAAACACCTGGTAATCACTATACTTTCGAACCGAATTCAACAAGCTGCCATTACTGTTCAGGACTGGGTTGTGATAATGGAGAGTTGAAAAAAGATTTGACTGAGAAACTGAGTGCTTTGTTACTTGAGACACAGCATAAATGAAAGGGTTAAAAGAAACAACCAATCGGTTGGAAGGCACCACCAAGCCGCCCCCCTTATCCTCCTCCTCCTCCATTTTCCTCGGGAAGAATTGCTCACCAAATGAAAAAGATGGCAAACGATAAAGCCCACTTTGAGGAACGGCAGGCGGTGGGCTGGAAATCCAATACAATGAAGAAGGCTGTCTATATCTGAGATTGTGTCAGGAGAAGTAGAACCCAGACTCAGCCCCGTTGCCACAAATCCCCCCCTCAGATTGAAAGGGTGGTTAGGTTATTGAGGTGGGACTAATGTTTAGCTCTCATTACGGTAGCCTAGGGGTGTGGAGTGCTGTTGGGATCATGGTATGGTAATCCCAGTGGGGTAGCTGTATACACCAATAAAATAGCATTGGTCTTCCCATGAGGTTCAGGCCAATAAGCATTAGACAGACTTTAAACATGACATCAGCGCAGTAAACTTTCACTCATTCTCCCTCTCCTCTTTTCCTCCTTTCAGACTCAACTGCCTCTGAGGCCCATAAAGTGTGTGCGTGTGCGAGCACATGCATTTGAATGAATAATTGAGGGCATGACGGAGTGTGTGTATGCTTGAATTGTGTACTGTAAGACGTCATTATCATCTCTCTTGAGCTGAGCGATCCGAGAGAAGGTGGAAAACTGTTGAGAGGCACAGAAATAGCCATTTAGTGCAGAGGAAAAGAGGATGAGGAAGGTCTGCCTTTCCTCTTGAGCTCCATGGAGCCCAGCTGGACGTGATTACCTTGATACCGGTTGGAATTTGTTTATTACTCCTGAGCTCTTGAATTCATTAGCTCACTCTGTGGGGTTCGTTAGAATGCCTCTGTGTGTGTTCACAATTCAAAAGGAAACTTATTCCGAGTTTGGAATCACAGGTGATTATAAATCCATTCCAATTTGGGACTTCACTGAAGCAATTACAATGTGAGCTAAAAGAATGCAGGAGAGCGGTTCTCCCCCCCTTCTGTCTGCTTGAATTACCCTCTTATCATCCCTGTCAGCACACAGAATAAAAACAGAAAACACCAAGCTGACTGAAAATCATAGACTTCAGTTTGAAGATTGACATCAGGTTTATTGTTTTTTAAAGGTAAAATAAATCACAAAGATCAACATTGAAGAGTGTGTTAAGATGTGTATTTCTACTCACAGAGGCATAAAGACTATTATTCTTCCAATGCAAAACAATAAGAGTCAGTGGAGCAACAATGAAGTCCGATTACACAGCTCCTTGATCTCCAACGGGCCTGGAACAGGCAGCTCAGCCTCTAACAGATAAGGAGTACTGCTCTCCTCTCATCCCTCACTGCACTGCCCTTCCTCAGACACACTCTCTCACTCTCTCTCTCCCCAAGGATCAACTAATGGGTAGTTTAGCACAGTGAAGTGATGCCTGAGCTAATGCTAAAGCTAGATTGTGCAGGCTGTGATGCTCAACATAAGTAATGGGCAGTTTAGATGCTGGAGTCAGTCAGTCAGGCCCACTCACAGCAGTGTTAAAGTTACGATAACTGAAGTCCAGGACTCTGGCCAACACTCTACTGTACTAGGACATCTGCTGAAAAGCCAATGCTGGGAGACTTAATAGACACTGGAGTCAGAGCAATGTTGTTTTCATTTGTATTGTTGGACATAAAACACTGTAAAAACACCAGCAAATCCAAAGAATTCCCACAGATAATAGAGAGATACACTGAGCGTGAAAAACATTAGGGAACACATACTTTTTCCATGACATAGACCAGGGCTGCCCAACCCTCTTCCTGGAGKTCTACCATCCTGTGGGTTTTCAGTCCAACCCTCTTCCTGGAGATCAACCGTGCTGTGGGTTTTCAGTCCAACCTTAATTTAACACACCTGAATCTACTAATTAGCTGCTCAACAAGACCTTAACTAGCTGAATCAGATACTCTAAATTAGGGACTGAAAACCTACAGGACAGTAGATCTCCAGGAAGAGGGCTGGGTAGCCCTGACATAGACTGACCAGGTGAATCCAGCTGAAAGCTATGATCCCTTATTGACATCACCTGTTAAATCCACTTCAATCAGTGTAGATGAAGGGGAGGAGACAAGTTAAAAGAAGGATTTTTAAGCCTTGAGACAATTGAGACACGGATTGTGTATGTGTGCCATTCAGATTGTGAATGGGCAAGACAAAAGAGTTAAGTGCCTTTGAACCGGGTATGGTAGTAGGTGCTAGGTGAACCGGTTTGAGTGTGTCAAGAACTGCAACGCTGCTGGGTTTTTCACGCTCAAGAATGGTCCACCACCCAAAGGACATCCAGACTTGGAGGCAACATGGGCCAGCATCCCTGTGGAACGCTTTCGACACCTTGTAGTCTCATAGACTAGAAGTAACATAGTAAATGTTAATCCAGGACATGCAAATTAGTATGATATGTTACGTTTGGTATGGTTACATAAGACAGGTGGTTACTTAAGGCAAAAACTAAAGTAAGGTGGTTGGTCAGGGTGGATGGGTGGGCGTATAACGCAAACGTCTAGCAACCCAAAGGTTGCGAGCTTGATTCTCATCACGGACAGCTTTAGTATTTTAGCTATTTAGCAACTGTTCAACTAGTTACTACTTTGTAGATAGCTACTTTGCAACTACTTAGCATGTTAGCTTCTCCTAACTGTAACCTTAACCCTTTTAGCTAACCATTTCCCTAACCTTAACTCTTTAACCTAACTCATAAACTTAACCCCTAACCTTAACCCTAACCCCTAGCATAGCTAATGTTAGCCAGTTAGCTAACCTTACGTTATCATATGTTTTGCAAATTCGTAACATATAGTAGGTTGCACAAATTCATAACATATTGTACGTTCTGCAAATTCGTAACATATAATCTTTGCTGTTCTTTGCTGTATTCGTTGACAGTCTCTCTCTAGACATGGTTTTAAGCGTTTTGAATTCTCACAGTATCAACTTTGCTGTAGCTTTTTTAAGGCCTGCTAGGTTATTGCAGACAAGGTAAACTGAGCCATCCGATTGGCCAGTGTTAGGCCTATAGTGCACTTGATTTGCCCGCTGAGGAGGCCGAGTTTGTACATTCAGACACATGAAATGGTTAAAAATTAGAATATTTTGGCTACCCGGCGCACAAGCCACCTGAATTGGGTGCATCTACCACAAACAGTGCGAGATAAGTGAATGCAAGGCTTTATCATTGGGTTTTTACAGGAATTGTTTGGTGATCGACTAGGAATGCCTTGGAGATTGACCGGTTGGTGACCACTGGCCTAAAGTATAGATAACTCACTGTAAATACTAGGCTACTTAGCTTAGCATCACTGTGCTTGCTATGCCATGTGGCACCACTGTAAATCAAATCAAATCCCTGCTGAATACAGCAGGTGTAGACCTTACAGTGAAATGATTACATTACAAGTCCTTATCCAACAACGCAGTTTTAAGAAAGATTTAAATAAAAGTAACACATAATGAAAGAGCAGCAGTAAAAGTACAATAGCGAGGATATATACAGGGGGTAACGGTACAGAGTCAATGTCAATGTGCGGAGGCACCGGTGTCTAGGTAATTGAGGTAATATGTATATGTAGGTAGAGTTATTAAAGTGACTATGCATAGATAATAACAGAGAGTGGCAGCAGCGTAAAAGAGAGGGGGGGGGGGGGGAAATGCAAATAGTCTGGGTAGCCATTTGATTAGATGTTCTGGCTTGGGGGTAGAAGCTGTTAAGAAGTCTAGTGCCTTGCGGTCGGAGGCCGAGTAGTTGCCATACCAGGCAGTGATGCAACCCGTCAGGATGCTCTCGATGTAGAACTTTTTGAGTATCTGAGGACCCATGCCAAATCTTTTCAGTCTCCTGGTGGGAATAGGCTTTGTTATGCCCTCTTCACAACTGTCTTAGTGTGTTTGGACCATGTTAGTTTGTTGGTGATGTGGACGGCAAGGAACTTGAAGCTCTCAACCTGCTCCACTACATCCCCATCGATGAGAATGGGGGCGTGCTCGGTCCTCATTATCCTGTAGTCCACAATCATCTCATTTGTCTTGATCACGTTGAGGGAGAGGTTGTTGTCCTGGCACCACACAGCCAGGTCTTTGACCTCCCTATAGGCTGTCTCGTCGTTGTCGGTGATCAGGCCTACCACTGTTGTGTCATCAGCAAACTTAATGATGGTGTTGGAGTCATGCCTGGCCATGAGTGAACAGGGAGTATAGGAGGGGACAGAGCACACACGCCTGAGGAGCCCTTGTGTTGAGGATCCGTGTGGCGCATGTGTTGTTACCTACCCTTACCACCTGGGGGAGGCCTGTCAGAAAGTCCAGGATCCAGTTGCAGAGGGAGGTGTTTAGTCCCAGGGCCCTTAGCTTAATGGTGAGCTTTGAGGGCACTATGGTGTTAAATGCTAAGCTGTAGTCAATGAATAGCATTCTTACCTACAGTAGGTGTTCCTTTTGTCCAGGTGTGAAAGGGCAATGTGGAGTGCAATAGAGATTGCATCATCTGTGGATCTGTTGGGGCAGTATGCAAATTGAAGTGGGTCTAGGGTTTCTGGGATAATGGTGTTGATGTGAGCCATGACCAGCCGTTCAAAGCACTTCATGGCTACAGACGTGAGTGCTACGGGTCGGTAGTCATTTAGGCAGGTCACCTTAGTGTTATTGGGCACAGAGACTATGGTGGTCTGCTTGAAACATGTTGGTATTACAGACTCAGACAGGGAGAGGTTGAAAATGTCAGTGAAGACACTTGCCAGTTGGTCAGCGCATACTGAGAGTTTATGTCCTGGGGCGGCAGGGTAGCCTAGTGGTTAGAGCGTTGGACTAGTAACCGAAAGGTTGCAAGTTTGAATCACCGAGCTGACAAGGTACAAATCTGTCGTTCTGCCCCTGAACAAGGCAGTTTAACCCACTGTTCCTAGGCCATCATCGAAAATAAGAATTTGTTCATAACTGACTTGCCTAGTAAAATAAAAATAAATAAATAATCCATCTGGCCCTGCAATTTGTGAATGTTGACCTGTTTAAAAAGGTCTTACTCATATCGGCTGCAGAGAGCATGATCACAAAAAATTTTCCAGTTAGTTTAGTATCACTGTAAACGTATACAGTATATCCTCAGAGCTTAGCGTTACAGTAAATGTTTCTCCAGCCCAGCTTAGCATGAGAGCTACCGTTAATACGTGGCGGAAAAGTAAGAGCTCAGCTAATGCTAATCCGCATTGTTAGTCAGAGTTTGTAATGCCCATTCAGTCTCTGGCTCCTAGCCATGAATCCAGATCTCACACTTGGTACTCACTGACAGAGAAGGAGCAGAGAACTTGGACAGTGTGCAACGGGAACACCTGGATATAAAATGTAATATTCTGCTGGGAGTGAGAAGCGGTGGAAAGAGAGATCCAACAGAGACTCTGGCTCCGGCTCTAAGACTTCCTCACCAGCCTTTTATACACTCAGAACACGTGTATGGACACACACACACACACACACACACACACACACACACACACACACACACACACACACACACAGTGCCACCGCTAATAGAGATGTGGTGCAATTCCTTTTTCAGCACCCCCTATCTCCCAATCCCTTCATTCCCCTAATTTATTCCCTCTCTTTCTCTTAGGTGATAAACATTTCACCTCATTCTCATTTGCAGACAGATATAGCCCTCATGATAGAGCTGTGCTCTTTTTTCTCCATCGACTCAAACCCAGCAGGTTTTATTTCCACATTTATCACGCTCTTCATCTGGGTTTGTTTTTTAGTTCATTTCCCCCTTCTGTAGTCTCAGATAGACAGACAGCTACAATATCCCAGGCTGACTTTGTTTTCTCAGATAGACAGACAGCTTGAATATCCCAGGCTGACTTTTGTTTTTCTCAGATAGACAGAGCAGCTTCAATATCCCAGGCTGACTTTGTTTTCTCAGATAGACAGACAGCTTCAATATCCCCAGGCTGACTTTTGTTTTCTCAGACCAGACAGCTTTCAATATCCCAGGTTGACTTTGTTTTCACAGAATGGACAGACAGCTTCAATATCCAGGCTGATTTTGTTTTCTCAGATGACAGACAGCTACAATATCCCAGGCTGACTTTTTTTTCTCAGATGACAGACAGCTACAATATCCCAGGCTGACTTTGTTTTCTCAGATAGACAGACAGCTACAATATCCAGGCTGACTTTGTTTTCTCAGATAGACAGACAGCTACAATATCCCAGCTGACTTTGTTTTCTCAGATAGACAGACAGCTACAACATCCCAGGCTGACTTTGTTTTCTCAGATAGACAGACAGCTACAATATCCCAGGCTGACTTTGTTTTTTCAGATAGAACAGACAGCTTCAATATCCCAGGCTGACTTTGTTTTCTCAGATAGACAGACAGCTACAATATCCCAGGCTGACTTTGTTTTCTCAGATAGACAGACAGCTACAATATCCCAGGCTGACTTTGTTTTCTCAGATAGACAGACATCTACAATATCCCAGGCTGACTTTTGTTTCTCAGATAGACAGACAGCTACAATATCCCAGGCTGACTTTGTTTTCTCAGATAGACAGACAGCTACAATATCCCGGCTGACTTTGTTTTCTCAGATAGACAGACAGCTACAATATCCCAGGCTGACTTTGTTTTCTCAGATAGACAGACAGCTACAACATCCGAGGCTGACTTTGTTTTCTCAGATAGACAGACAGCTAACAATATCCCAGGCTGACTTTGTTTTCTCTTCTGCCCGCTGCTCAGCTCGCTTGTCTTCATCACCACAGACGTAACAAACACCCAGTGCGTCTCACCGTGACGATGACAGAGCACCCCCCCCCCACCCCACCCCACACACACACACAGAGAGACTGACAGACAGACACACATCTGCTGCTCTGAAGATGTTCCCATCTCCCAGATATTTCCCCATCTCCTGTACACCCACCCAGAGATCTACCTCTAGATGCCCCACTAACTGCAGTCTGACAATTCACTCATTCACCTCTGTTGAAATGTCTGGCTGTGTTTTGGAATAGGACATCATTTGATTCATTTTTAAAGACTCACTATGCAGAAATCGCTCCGCCATTTCCTGGTTGCTAAAATTTGAATAGTTCAAAAAGTTTTGAATTATGTGACTGAACAAGCAAGTATAGTGTAGAGAATCATTGTACCATCTAAACCGCTGTGAAATATATTTTCCATAACCAGAAATATTGTATTTTTAGCTGATTGAGGTAAAAGACGCAAAAACTAAACTTCAGAAAGGGAAGCATAGAAATAGCGGGCATTGAACAGATCTACCACTTCTTAGACTTGCTTTGATAATGACAGATCTAAAACACACATTTCTATGTGAATTTGGTCGGGTCGCCCACAAAGTTGCATGTTGCAGCTGTAAGTCTCAATTGAGGATTCCAATCTTTGAGGGATTCTGTTCACCATCAAACACTCCAGAAACCATCCACATTCAGAGATAGTTGACCTTGTCTACTGTTCACTACTCTCACTGTGTCCACACAATGGACATCTCTCCCTCTGTTCTCTTGACAGATGTCCCGTGTGAGTCAACTAAGATCTTAGTCTTTGTTCTCTATCAGAGCTCACCTTAGGATGCACATCAGTCAGTCACTCTATCACCACCATCAGTCTTGATCATTACTTGGTCATCACTCTCCTTCATTTTCTCTATTCTTCTACCTCCTTCTCTATCACTATACTCTTCCTCTCTCTTTTTCTATACCTTTCTTTCTCCTTACTTACCTGCCCACTTCCTGTCTCTCCTTCTTTCTCTGTAATGATGGAGGGCGGCAGGGATGTATACTCAGAGGCCCAGCAGGTCCATATGTGTTGGTGTTAATCAGTCCTCCGGTGAAGGTTAGGGCCAAGGTAAAGCATACACACGTCTGTTTTCATCCTCTCTTCTCTTTCTCTGCACACTGCTCCGTCTCTGGGGCCCCTTCATTATAACTGAGAGCAGGGGACCACTCCCTTCCTCTCTCTGGATTTTTTTTATGTGAAAAAGGATAATATTTATGAATATCACTAGCTACAACAGAATACCATCATGGATACCATTTTTATGTCTCTGCATCCAGTATGAAGGAAGTTAAAGGTAGTTTCACAAGCCAATGCTAACTGTTCCTGTTCATCCGACTCTGGGGAAGTGGATACACTATTTATACACAAACGTATGTGGACACTCCTTCAAATCTTATTTAAGCCACACCTGTTGATGACATATGTATAAAATTGAGCACACAGCCATGCAATTTCCGTAGACAAACATTGGCAGTAGAATGGCCTTACTGAAGAGCTCAGTGCCACCTTTTCAACAAGTCAGTTCGTAAAATGCCCTGCTAGAGCTGTCCCGGTCAACTGTAAGTGCTGTTATTGTGAAGTGGAAACATCTAGGGGCAACAATGGCTCAGATGTGAAGTGGTAGGCRACACAAGCTCACAGAACGGGACCACCGAGTGCTAAAGCGCATAAAAATCGTCTGTCCTCGGTTGCAACACTCACTACCGAGTTCCAAACTGCCACTGGAAGCAACGTTAGCACAATAACTGTTCGTCGGGAGCATCATAAAATGGGTTTCCATGGCTGAGCAGCCGCACACAAGCCTAAGATCACCATGCACAATGCCAAGCGTTGGCTGAACTCTGGAGCAGTGGAAACTCCTTCTCTGGAGTGATGAATCACGCTTAATTATTTGGCAGTCCGATGGATGAATCTGGGTTTGGCGGATGACAGGAGAACACTACCTGCCCCAATGCATTGTGCCAACTGTAAAGTTTGGTGGAGGAGGATGGTCTGTGGCTGTTCTTCACGGTTCAGGCTCCTTAGTTCCATTGAAGGGAAATCTTAACGCTGCAGCATATAATGACATGCTAGATGATGCTGTGCTCCCAACTTTGTGGCAACAGTTTGGGAAGGCCCTTTCCTGTTTCCACATGACAATGCCCCTGTGCACGAAGCGAGGTTCATACAGAAATGGTTTGTCGCGATTGGTGTGGAAGAACTTGACTGGCCTGCACAGAGCCTTAACCTAAACCCCATCGAACACCTTTGGGATGAATTGGAGCGCTGACTGCGAGCCAGACCTAATCGTCTCACATCAGTGCCCAGCCTCACTAATGCTCTTGTAGCTGAATGGAAGCAAGCCCCGGCAGCGATGTTCCAACATCTAGTGGAAAGCCTTCCCAGAAGAGTAGAGGCTGTTATAGCGGCAAAAGGGGACCAACTCCATATTAATGGCCATGATTTTGGAATGAGATGTTCGACGAGCAGGTGTCCACATACTTTTGGTCATTTAGTGTAAATGGCCTCATTGCCAAAATTACAGTTTCTTTTACAGGGGTTTTCTGTATGAATTTCAAGTGGTAATTTTCAGGTAATTTTCATCCTCCGAAACATGAACCGCCAAACCTCGCTTCTTAACACCCGCCCGATTAACCRGGAAGCCAACCGCAACAACATGTCGGAGGAAACACCATTCCCCTGATGACCGAGGTCAGCCTGCAGGCGCCAGGCCCGCCACAAGGAGTCGCTAGAGCGCGATGAGCCAAGTAAAACCCCCCCCAGCCAAACCCTCCCCTAACCCGGACAACGCTGGACCTATTGTGCGCCGCCCTCTGGGACTATATATATTTTTTAAATAATATTTTTTTTCATTAGAAATGTAGTGGAGTAAAAGTAAAAGTTGTCAAAAATATGAATAGTAAAGTAAAGTACAGATATCSCAAAAAACAACTTAAGTAATCATTTAAAGTATTTTTACTTACGTACTTTACACCACTGAGGGCACATGCCCATTGCTTTTGTTATAATGTTTGACTAGAGGAACATGGCAAAATGAATAGAATTGCAGGAAATTAGCTGTCACGCCCTGACCGTAGATTGCTTTGTATGTTTCTATTTTTAGTTTGGTCAGGGTGTGATGTGGGTGGGTATTCTATGTTGTAGGTCTAGGTTTTCTGTTTCTATGTGTTTGGCCTGGTATGGTTCTCAATCAGAGGCAGCTGTCTATCGTTGTCTCTGATTGAGAGACATACTTAGGTAGCCTGTTTTCCCACTTGTGTTTGTGGGTGGTTATTTTCTGGTTAGTGTTTGTTGCACCTGTCAGAACTGTTCGTTGGTCGTTTTGTTGTTTTTGTTCATGTATTAATTTTTGATTAAAAGTATTATGGATAAGTACCACGCTGCACTTTGGTCCTACTCTCCTTCTCCCGACGACTTTCGTTACAGAACCACCCACCAACAAAAGACCGAGCAGCGTGGTGAGAGGGACTCCTGGACAGGTGAGCAGCACTGTGTGGACTATGAGACAACCTGGGAGGAGATAGAAAGGTGGTCGGTCGACCCAGGGAGAGTGCCGGAGCCCGCCTGGGATTCTCTGGAACAGTACGAGGAGGGATATCGGAGAATGGAGTTGGCGACACGAACACGGCTGGCAAGGAGGCCCGAGAGGCAGCCCCAGAATTCTTTTTGGGGGGGAACACGGGGAGATTGGCGGAGTCAGGTAGGAGACCTGAGCCAACTCCCCGTGCTTACCGTGGCGAGCGTCGTACTGGTTGATTACTTTTACTTGCCATTATCATTCACCTGACAATAAGACAATACATTATTTGTTTATTTTTATGCTAACAAATGATGGCGCCCCTGGGTTGCCGGTTTGCTTGGGTGGGGTTCCCTGAGCAAGAAAAGTTTGAAAACCTCTGCTCTTCTCTGGGCAAGAAAAGTTTGAAATCCCCTGGTCTAGGCCACTGCACTCGTTTGTTCTCATCTCTATAGCTTGTTATTTCTTGTTCCCTCTTATACTGACCTGTTATTCACCATATTCCTTTCAGGAGATTAGTTTTTATTTAGGTCATGGCATGGCATTTAGCATGGCTGGTTATTTGACTGGTTATTCATTTTGTTGATTTGTAAACTGAATCTCTGGTTCTTTCAATTGAATGTATAGTTTAAGAAATAAGGCCCGAGGGGATGCTAAGGGCTGTTCTTAGGTCTGATATACCACGGCTGTCAGCCAATCAGCATTCAGGGCTCGAACCACCCTGTTTATAACAGACCATATACCACATGTATGGCAAAAACATATATTTTTACTGTTCTAAATACATTGGTAACCAATTTATAATAGCAATAAGGAACCTCTGGGTTTGTGGTATGACGGCTTTATCCAGGCACTCCGTGTTGAGTTATGCAGAGAATATCCCTTACCCGTGGTATGTTGGTCATATCAAATCAAATCAAATTGTATTGGTCACATACACATATTTAGCAGATGTTATTGCAGATGTAGCAAAATGCTTGTTCCTAGCTCCAACAGTGCAGTAGTATCTAAAAATTCACAACAATACACACGAATCTAAAAGTTAAAGAACGGAATTAAGAAATATGTACCACACCCGCTCCTGCCTTATTACTTAAATAGACATCGACCAGGCTCTGAACTAAAGGCATGATTCTTGATAGAGCAAACAGTGAATAGGTCTGGATGAAGTGCAGTGGCCCAACAACAGAGCAGATGAAACAGACTCTACAGACACACAGACACAGAAGTGGATGGAATTGCGTTTCAAGTATCGGAATGGTCTAAAGACAGGTCAATAGCCAAGTTAAGTCTGCTAGCAACACCCCAAAGCCCCCCTCCTTTTTCCAAACAAGCACAGAGTACCAGCATCACTTCTCCCATTTCAGAAATAACACGCCATCCAGCTAGACAGACAGCTAAAACAGAGTGGTTGTTCTCAAGGCTGACAGTAAGATTTAGTACGATTTGTGGCAGCAACACAGCCTTCCTCGTGGCATGTCACTTGATGATATTCTGGGACATACAATACAAGCTGACCGCTTTCATAGCTCTGATTCATCCATTATTGATATGAGACTCAGGAGAGGTACAGTAGGGGCATCTCATCTATGGCCTTCAGTGGAAAGAGATGGATGGACAGGCCAAGAGAGCGAGAGAGAGAAGGCAAGGAGGGGACAGAGGAGAGGAGTGATACAAACAGCACTGGAGAGGGAAAATAGGACAGAGAGAGAGAGTGGGAGGGCAAAAGTGACTGAAAAGAGGAAATAAGCTTACTACAGCATGATGTAAGAGAAATGGAAGACACTGAATTAAGAAGCTAGCACAGCTGTTAGAGGTTAATGGAATGGAGAGAATGGCCAGAGAGAGAGTAGCGGGAAGAGAATTAAAGAGAATGGCAGCATTCCAGCAGCTGTGTTAGGAATTGATACTGGTCAATCAATGAATCAACCAATCAATTAATCAATCAATCAATCAAATGTATTTATAAAGCCCTTTCTACATCAGCAGATGTCACAAAGTGATATACAGAGACCCATATAATATTTGACTAAAACATAATTTCAAACCTTGCTTACATTTGTACAAGATCACGTGTCTCTCTATTATAAATGGGAATAATTGGGAACAGATTTCCCGAATAAAAATCACTTGGAGCTGATTTCCTGGTGTTTTTACAGTCTATTATGTCCAAAAAGGAAAATTGTTATTTTTTTGTTTKGTTTTTTGCTTTGAGAACAAATAAAATCACATTCGGGCCGCGGGCTGCCAGTTAGGGAACCCTGCCCAAACCTAACTCACTGTTGTTTCTCTGATGTCATCACATACTGTATTTTATATGGTTTAATGACTATGTAAGGGAATAAGCATTGTGTTTACGGAGAGTGTGTGTGAGTTTGTCTGTGTGTGGTATGGGGACTAGTGTTTTACACACATATACACTACACCGCATCTTCTCTTTCTGTCTCGTATGTGTACAGTCCTAAATCTTGATAGTTAAGCCTAAAACCCCTTCTATTGTAACCAGTGTGGTCTTGACAGCAACATCACACGTACCACTGCACTCTTGGCACCAGCCTCCGAAATCTTCTGACACAACACACACACACAAGCTCCAGGTGTCCCTATCTGAGCTCGTTGGCTTTCACAGCCATTCCACAGACACGTCAGCAGCAGGAGTAAAGCAGGATTTAGGAGCACATTGCACATCTCAGGCCTGAATTGAGCTAGCTTTATCGACAGCCTGATGATTCGATGTGGAAGCGGCTGCCTCTTTGACTATTGTGTTCCTCACTGCTCTACTGTTTAGGGCCTGGCAGTGATTTAGGGACTCTCAGGACTAAAATAAATGTTTTTTTTGTTGAGAGAACTGGCATTAACACACATGCATACACAGCAAGGGAGGCTGGTGGGAGGAGCTATAGGAGGACATGCTTATTGTGAAGGTTGGAARGGAATAAAAGGAACAGAGTCAAACATGTGGTTTCCATATGTTTCATGTGTTTCATACCGTTCCATTAATTCCATTCCATTCATTAAAATGAGCCCGTCTTCCAACAGCTCTCCCACCAGCCTCCACTGATACATAGACATTCACACAATCAGAAACACACAAACACATACAGTGAGTGTATACATACAAAACTACACACACACAACACACCACACACACCACACACACACACACACACACACACACACACACACACACACACACACACACACACACACAACACACACACACACAGACTTAAACAGCACAGTAGAGAGATGGAGAGAGAGAATGGTAGAGCTAGAATGAGAGGGAAAAAACAAGACAGCAGAGAAGGAGAGAGTCCTGCCACTAGAGACAGAGAGAGACAGAGAGAGATTGGAGTCCTGCCAGAGACAGAGAGAGATTGGAGTCCTGCCAGAGACAGAGAGAGATTGGAGTCCTGCCAGAGACAGAGAGAGATTGGAGTCCTGCCATTCGAGAGAGAGCGAGAAGAGCGAGAGAAGGAGAGAGAGACAGAGAGATTGGACTCCTGCCACTCTAGAGAGAGCGAGAGAGAGAGAGGAAGAGAGAGAGAGAGAGAGAGAGAGAGAGAGAGAGAGAGAGAGAGAGAGAGAGAGAGGTGACAGTATTCCCTCCCAAATATGCCCCCCTAGACACAACTATGACAAAACAACCAACATAAATGGGTCACAACTGTGTCGCACGCTGGATCTGTACATAGTCAATGGTAGGCTTCAAGGAGACTCCTATGGTAGGTACACCTACAGCTCAACCATTGGCAAGAGTATTGTAGATTACTTTATCACTGACCTCAACCCAGAGTCTCTCAGAGCGTTCACAGTCAGCCCACGAACACCTCTATTAGATCACAGCAAAATAACAGTCTACTGAACAGAGCAATACGCAATCATGAGGCATCAAAGCCAAAGCAACTGCACAATATTAAGAAATGCTATAGATGGAATGAAAGTAGTGTAGAAACCTACAAAAACAACAAATTCAATCCCTTTTAGACAACTTCCGGGACAAAACATTTCCCTGTAATAGTGAAGGTGTAAACTTTGCAGTAGAAAGCCTCAACAGTATTTTTGACCTTTCAGCCTCCCTATCAAATCTAAAAATACCAAGCAGACAACATATGAAAATGAACAATGACAATGGTTTGATGAGGATTTCAAAAACCTAAGAAAGAAATTGAGAAATCTACTGTATCCAACCAAAAACGCAGAGACCCAGAAAACCTGAGTCTACACCTTCACTATGGTGAATCAATAAAACTATACAGAACTACACTACAAAAAAATAAGGATCAGCACGTCAGAGATCAGCTCAATGTAATTGAAGAATCTAACCACTTCTGGGAAAATTGGAACACACTAAACAAACAACCACACAAAGAGTTATCTATCCAAAACGTTGATGTGTGGATAAACGACTTCTCCAGTCTTGATGGTTCTAAAACAAAGAACAAACAGAAAAAACATCAGTAATTAGAAATCTTAGAATTAGCTTTTAAAGACTATCAGAACTCACTGGATTCTCCAATTACATTGAATGAACTTCAGGACAAAATACAAATCCTCCAACCCAAAAAGGCCTGTGATGTTGAAGGTATCCTACATGAAATTATAAAATATACAGAACACAAATTCCAATTGGCTATACTTAAACTCAATAACATCATCCTCAGCTCTGGCATCTTCCCCAATATTTGGAACCAAGGACTGATAACCCCAATCCACAAAAGTGGAGACAGATTTGACCCCTATAACTACCGTGGGATATGCGTCAACAGCAACATTGGGAAAATCCTAGGTAGTCAACCTACTGTTCCCCTGTAGGCCGTCATTGTAAAAAATGATTTGTTGTTAACTAACTTGCTGGTTAAATACAAAAAATTGTCAACCAAGGCAAAGTCTTCTCATGCTTTGTTGACTTCAAAAAAGCTTTTGACTCAATTTGGCATGAGGGTCTGCTATACAAATTGATGGCAAGTCGTGTTGCGGGAGAAAAATACAGTACGACATTATAAAATCCATGTACACAAACAACAAGTGTGAGGTTAAAATTGGCAAAAAACACACACATTTCTTTCCACAGGGCCGTGGGTTGAGACAGGGATGCAGCTTTATCCCCACCCTCTTCAACATATATATCAATGAATTGGCAAGGGCAGTAGAAGAGTCTGCAGCACCCGGCCTCACCCTACTAGAATCTGAAGTCAAATGTCTACTGTTTGCTGATTATCTGGTACTTCTGTCCCCAACCAAGAAGGGCCTACATCAGCACTTAGATATTCTGCACAGATTCTGTCAGACCTAGGCCCTGACAGTACATCTCAGAAAGACAAAAGTGGTGTTCCAAAAAATTTGATCTAGACACAGTTGCCATAGAGCACATAAAAAACTATACGTACCTCGGCCTAAACATCAAAGCCACAGGTAACTTCCATAAAGTTGTGAACGATCTGAGAGACAAGGCAAGAAGGGCCTTCTATGACATCAAAAAATGTGACATACTAATTAGGATCAGGCTAAAAATACAATCATTGCCCTTTATGGTAGTGAGGTGTGGGGTCCGCTCACCAACCAAGATTTCACAACATGGGAAAAACACAAAATTGAGACTGCATGCGGAATTCTGCAAAAATATCCTCCGTGTACAACGTAAAACACCAAATAATGCATGCAGAGCAGAATTAGGCTAATGACCACTAATTATCAAAATCCAGAAAAGAGCCGTTAAATTCTACAACCACCTAAAAGGAAGCGATTCCCAAACCTTCCATAACACAGCCATCACCTACAGAGAGATGAACCTGGAGAAGAGTCCCCTAAGCAAGTCCCCTGGTCCTGGGGCTCTGTTCACAAACACAAGCTGACCCCACAGAGCCCCAGGACAGCAACACAATTAGCAGTGGCAATTTTAGCATGTATATCTTGGTGGGGCAAAAAAAAAGGTGTGATGCATGCCAGCAAGGCCACAACACAACACTAAAAAACATATTAATTGCACTATAACAGTGACAAACGGTGCCCACAAACTGTTAGGGCCTCCATAAAGCTGTCCCAACAGCAGAGTCCCAACAGCAGTCCCAACACCTTACCACTGTTACACCTGGCTATCAGGGGAGCCTTGTCTGGCAGCGAAACAGTTCATTCAGCCTCATTTACTGCCTTTAAAAAAAACATAGCAGATATGGCTGACTTGCTTATACAAATGTGGTTTCTACTAACAATTTAGATGTACAAACTATGGAATAAGGGGACGACGAGCGGATAAGAGGCAATCCTTAATTTCGATTAAGACATTAATGAGCGAGCAAAGATGGACATAGTCAATATAACTATTTATTCAGCACTTTTGAAATGTGCAGCGACAGAGTTCAGAACAAGGCACTGAGCTAGGCTTAAACACCTGCTTTTTGAGATGCCTGAAAACAAAAAAGAGACCACGTGTGTATGCAACTTGTTTTTCAACCACTCCACAAATTTCTTGTTAACAAACTATAGTTTTGGCAAGTCGGATAGAGGACATCTACTTTGTGCATGACACAAAGTCATTTTTCCAACAATTGTTTACAGACAGATTATTTCACTTATAATTCACTGTATCACAATTCCAGTGGGTCAGAAGTTTACATACACGAAGTTGACTGTGCATTTAACCAGCTTGGAAAATTTCAGAAAATTATGTCATGGCTTTAGAAGCTTCTGAAAGGCTAATTGACATAATTTGAGTCAATTGGAGGTATACCTGTGCATGTATTTCAAGGCCTACCTTCAAACTCAGTGCCTCTTTGCTTGACATCATGGGAAAATCAAACGAAATCAGCGAAGACCTCAGAAAAAAATTGTAGACCTCCACAAGGCTGGTTCATCCTCGGGAGCAATTTCCAAAGGCCTGAAGGTACCACGTTCATCTGTACAAACAATAGTACGCAAGTATAAACACCATGGGACCACGTAGCCGTCGTACCGCTCAGGAAGGAGACCCGTTCTGTCTCCTAGAGATGAACGTACTTTGGTGCGAAAAGTGCAAATCAGTCCCAGAACAACAGCAGAGGACCTTGTGAAGATGCTGGGGGAAACAGGTACAAAAGTATCTATATCCACAGTAAAATGAGTCCTATATCAACATAACCTGAAAGGCCGCTCAGCAAGGAAGAAGCCACTGCTCCAAAACCGGCATAAAAAAGACAGACTATGGTTTGCAACTGCACATGGGGACAAAGATCGTACTTTTTGGAGAAATGTCCTCTTGTCTGATGAAACAAAATAGAACTGTTTGGCTATAATGACCATAGTTATGTTTGGAGGAAAAAGGGGGATGCTTGCAAGCCGAAGAACACCATCCCAACCGTGAAGCACGGGGGTGGTAGCATCATGTTGTGAGGGTGCTTTGCTGCAGGAGGGACTGGTGCACTTCACAAAATGGATGGCTTCATGAGGCAGGAAAATGATGTGGATATATTGAAGCAACATCTCAAGATATCAGTCAGGAAGTTAAAGCTTGGTCGCAAATGGGTCTTCCAAATGGACAATGACCCAAGCACACTTCCAAAGTTGTGGCAAAATGGCTTAAGGACAACAAAGTCAAGGTATTGGAGTGCCATCACAAAGCCCTGACCTCAATCCCATAGAACATTTGTGGGAAGAACTGAAAAACCGTGTGCAAGCTAGGAGGCCTACAAACCTGACTCAGTTACACCAGCTCTGTAAGGAGGAATGGGCCAAAAATCACCCATCATTCTCTCTACTATTATTCTGACATTTCACATTCTTAAAATAAAGTGGTGATCCTAACTGAACTAAGAAAGGGAATTTCTACTAGGGTTGAATGTCAGGAATTGTGAAAAACTGAGTTTAAATGTATTTGGCTAAGGTGTATTTAAACTTCCGACTTCAGCTGTATATTTTTTTACATTGTTTGCAAACTGATATGTAACGCGTATTAATGCCAAAATAACATGCAAAACAGGCAAGCCCAAACAAATATATTTATATATATATATACACTACCGGTCAAAAGTTTTAGAACACCTACTCATTCAAGGGTTTTTCTTTATTTTTACTATTGTCTTCATTGTAGAATAATAGTGAAGACATCAAAACTATGAAATGACACATATGGAATCATGTAGTAACCAAAAAAGTGTAAAACAAATCAAAATATATTTTATATTTTATATTCTTCCTTGATGACAGCTTTGCACAGTCTTGGAATTCTCTCAACC
>NC_036862.1:34727505-34728703 GCF_002910315.2 Salvelinus sp. IW2-2015
ATATACAGGCGTCTTTCCTAACTCAGTGGCCAGAGAGAAGGGAAACCGCTCAGAGGAGTCCAACGGTGACTTTAAAACAGTTACAGTTTAATGGCTGTGATAGGGGAAAACTGAGAATGGATCAACAACAGTGTAGTTACTCCACAATACAAACCTAAATGACAGAGTAAAAAAAAAATCCTGTACAGAATAAAAATATGTAAAAACATGCATCCTGTTTGCAAAAAGGCGCTACAGTAAAACTGAAAAACATGTGAAAAAGAAATGAACTTTTATGTCCTAAATGCAAAGCGTTATGTTTAGCGCCAATCCAACACAACACATCACTGAGTACCACTCTTCATATTTTCTAGCATGGTGATGACTGCATCATGTTATGGGTATACTTGTCATAGGCAAGGATTTGGGAGTTTTTTAGGACAATGAGAAACGGAATGGACCTAAACACAGGCAAAATCCTATAGGAAAACCTGGTTCAGTTTGCTTTCCAACAGACAAAGGGAGACAAATTCACCTTTAGCAGGACAATAACCTAAAACCAAATATACACTGGTTGTTTACCAAGATGATATTGAATTTGCCTGAGTGGCCAAGTTTTGACTTAAATCAGCTTGAAAATCTATGGCAAGATTTGAAAATGCTTGTCTAGCAATGATCAACAACCAACCTGACAGAGCTTAAATAATTTTTTTAAATATAATGTGCAAATATTGTACAATCCAGGTGTGATTCTAACATGTATTGACTCAGGTGTGAATTAGATACTTCTGTATTTAATTTTTTATAAATTAGCAAACATTCTAAAAACATGTTTTCACTTTGGCATTATTCGGTATTGTGTGTAGATGGGTGAAGGGAAAAAAATCTATTTGATCCATTTTTAATTTAGCCACTGTATATTACATTAGCAATGAGTTGTTACTTCATACATTGATCGTTACATAAATTAGTGTGTCCATCATCCATACATGCATCAATCAATAAAATAAAACACACAGTATATATGCACAGAAACATGCTCAAATATACACACTGCCCTTGTGTGGTGGAATCGAGATGCAACACCCTGACTGTCTCTTCAGTGGCGTTGCAGTGAGGTTGTGTCAGAAAGAAAAAGAAAAGCACTAAAATGTGTGTGTGTGTGTGTGTGTGTGTGTGTGTGTGTGTGTGTGTGTGTGTGTGTGTGTGTGTGTGTGTG
>NC_036862.1:34728728-34740268 GCF_002910315.2 Salvelinus sp. IW2-2015
TGTGTGTGTGTGTGGTGTGGTGTGTGTGTGTGTGTGGTGTGTGTGTGGTGTGTGTGGTATGCCTGTGTGGTGTGTGTTGTGTGTGTCTTGCATGTTTGAGAGAGACCGAAAATATGTGTGTGTATTTTTTGGTTTTACTATCCTTGTGGGGACCAGAAGTCCTCACAAGGGTAGTAAAACAGGAAAACTCAGACAAGTTGGGAAATGTCGACAGGTCCCTACAGGAAAATTATATTTTAGGCTTAGTGGTTAGGTTTAGGGTTAAGGGTTACAATAGGGTTAGATTTAGATTTAGGGTTAGGGTTAGGGGTTAGGTTAGGGTTAGAGTTAGGTTTAAGGGTGGGGTTTAGGGAAATAGGATTTTAAATTCAATCAATTAATTGTTTGGTCCCATAAAGGATGGTAAAACAAACCGTGTGTGTAGATGCGTGTGCGCGTGCGTTGCGCTTGCGCGTTGGAGAGAGAAACTAAAATGTGTGTGTGCGTATGTGTGTGTGTGTGTGTGTGTGTGTGTGTGTGTGTGTGTGTGTGTGTGTGTGTGTGTGTGTGTGTGTGTGTGTGTGTGTGTGTGTGTGTGTGTGTGTGTGTGTGTTGTGTGTGTGTGTGTGTGTGTGTGTGTGTGTGTGTGTGTGTGTGTGTGTGTGTGTGTGTGTGTGTGTCGAGAGAGTTGTGTGTGTGTGTGTATTTGGGTGTAACCTGTAGCTCAATCCCTTGGCCTTACTCAGACACAGTATTATGTTGTGAGAGAGTCTGTGTGTGTGTGTGTATTTGTGTACTGTAGCTCATCCCTGGCCTACCTCAGACAAGTATATGTCCTCATCACTCAGTGCTGAGTCGACACAAATGTGTCAGGTTCATCTTCCCCCTACATAAAGCTGTCTTCAGGGGCCGGGCCTCAGCACTGTCAAAATACACCCTTGTCTGTACCCCTGTCTCTATACCCTACACCAGACAGCTGACTGTCTGCAGGCGGTTGGGCTCAGCCCTGTAAATATACACCCTACTTACTTTGGAATTTCGGCCCTTCCCCAGAGTCAGAGGAATTCATGGATACCATTTTTATGTCTCTATGTCCAGTATGAAGGAAGTTAGAGGTCGTTTTGGAAGCCAATGCTAACTAGCATTAGCAATATCACTTGAAGTCTATGGGTATCTACTAGCATGCTAGTGCATACCCATAGACTTCCAGTTCTGGAAGCAGAGACATAACAATGGTATCCACGAGTAAACACAACATGCAGCATGCATATAAACACAACATGCAGCATGCATATAAACATGCATATAAACACAACATGCAGCAATTTCAAAGATTTTACTGAGTTACAGTTCACAGAAAATCAGTCAATTGAAATACATTCATTAGTCCCTAATCTATGGATTTCACATGACTGTGAATAAAGATTTGCATCTGTTGGTCATAGATACCTTTACAAAAAAAGGTTGGTGCTTGGAAATCCAGTCAGTATCTGGTGTGACCATCATTTGCCTAATGCAGCGTGACACATCTCCTTCGCATAGAGTTGATCAGGTTGTTGATTGTGGCCTGTGGAATGTTTTCCCACTCCTCTTCAATGGCTGTGTGAAGTTGCTGGATATTGGCGGGAACTGGAACAATCTGTCGCACACGTCAATCCAAAGCATCCCAAACATGCTCAATAGGTGACATGTCTGGTGAGTATGCAAGCCACGGAAGAACTGGGACATTTTCAGTTCGCAGGACTTGTGTACAAATCCTTGCGACATGAGGCAGTGCATTATCATGCTGAAACATGAGGTGATGGCGGTGGCTGAATGGCACAACATTGGGCCTCAGGATCTCATCATGGTATCTCTGTGCATTGAAATTGCCATCGATAAAATACAATTGTGTTTGTTGTCCGTAACTCATGACTGCCCATACCATAACCCTACCGCCAACATGACGGCATACACATGTGTCTGCGGTTGTGAGGCCGCTGGGACGTACTGCCAATTTCTCTAAAACGACGTGAGAGGCGGCTTGTACTGTAGAGACATTAACATTCAATTATCTGGCAACAGCTCTGGTGGACATTCCTGCAGTCAGCATGCCAAATGCACGCTCCTTCAAAACTTCTGACATCTGTGGCATTGTGTTGTGTGACAAAACTGCACATTTTAGTGTGGCTTTTTATTGTCCCCAGCACAAGGTGCACCTGTATAATGATCATGCTGTTTAAGCAGCTTCTTGATATGCGACACCGGTCAGGTGCATGGATTATGTTGGCAAAGGAGAAACGCTCACTAACATGGATGTAAACAAATTTGTGCACAAAATATGAGAGAAATAAGATTTTGGTGCGTATGGAACTGTGATCTTTAATTTTAGCTCATGAAACACTTTACATGTTGTGTTTCTATTTTTGTTCAGGGCCATCATTGCCAAAGTATCCCTTTAACATCCTACACCAGTCTTCTCCCTTCTACCGCTGTCTCAACTGAGACCCTGCACCTGGCTCCTACCGTTCTCTGTCTCAGCCTACATCTGTCCATATCACTCTCTGGCTATCTATCTTTCTGTCTGCCTGTCTGTTGGTCTCTTCTGTCTTTCTCTCTGTCTGCCTATCTCTCTATAATTAATTAGGTGTGTGTTTGTCTGCATGTGTGGTGAGATGCAATGTTCACTAAATCAGGCATAAAATAATTACTGTAGGTATTACCCCTAGAGAAAGGGTCTTCATTCAATTCCTTCTGGTCATAAACAGACAGAGAGAAGGACAGCAGCAGCATAGCTATGGTATAATAATGGCAGGAATCATTCTGGGCTGGCAGACAGTGGGAGATTGGAGAAACTCACCTCTTAATCTATACACCCCTAAATCACCCAGCCAGGGAGTGTTCTCCAGGGTTCTACTGTGTGAGCAGAGGATTGAGACTACATAAGAGAAAGAGAGAGGTCACATATATAACCCAACAGAGAAAATATGTATGCAGACTTTTACACACATGAACCACTATGTGTTGATGTAAATTAAAATGTACTGTATATACTGTAGATTTATAATAATTATCATGCGCATTATGATCATTATAGAGTAGGAGACAGAGAGGAGAGATGTGAGAAAGAAATGGAAATGGAGAGAGGAGGCATTGAGGAGAGATGTGAGAAAGACATGGAAATGGAGAGAGGAGGCATTGAGGAGAGATGTGAGAAAGACATGGAAATGGAGAGACATGGAAACGGAGAGAGTAGGAGGCAGATAGGAGAGATGTGAGAAAGACGTGGAAACAGAGAGAATATGAGGCAGAGAGGAGAGATGTGAGAAATACATGGAAACTGAGAGAATATGAGGCAGATAGGAGAGATGTGAGAAATACATGGAAACTGAGAGAATATGAGGCAGAGAGGAGAGATGTGAGAAAGACATGGAAACAGAGAGAATATGAGGCAGAGAGAGTAGGACGATAGAGACATAAGCAGAGTGAGCAAGGTGTATGATAGAAAAATGGAAAAAGAGGGAGGATGGGGGTTGTAGCCTTGTAGTACAGATGCTATCTTAATTTGACCCTGCTTCTCACAGCAGGAAAATAATCCTGCAGCAACAGGAAATGTGAATTATTATGTGGATTATAATTAATTTACTTTTTTGGATGGGTTGATACATTTTTCGTTAGGGATAGTCTGACATTTTAAAGTGAAAATTACAAACTTTAGAAGCCTTTTTAAACCTTGAATACACTACAATTTGCATTTCCTCCAGGGCAGGAACATTTTCTGAGACAACAGAGTGATCAAAATAGGATATCAGATCTGTACATGGAGAAATGAAGAAAGCTGAGCAGAAGAGGACTTGTCAAAACAGAAAAAGACAGTGATCTATAAGAGACAGAGAGAGAAAAGACAGAGAGAAGGTTGGTATAATATGATGTGCAGTGTTGTGTTGTATTGTCCTCTGACTGGTGTTGACGGGGTGAAAACACCAGGCTCCAATTGATCAATCCTGCCAAGTGTGACAGAGGAAATACAGAACAGAATGGACACCTCTAACCCCATGACAGAGAAGATGACAAGGTCTCTCTGTCAACAGACAGGACAGTAGGGTGAATGTGTGTATGTGCTCGCGTGCCTGTGTGTGTGTTTGTTTGCCTGTGTATGACTGTGTGCACGTGCAGTATTTGTTTGTGTGTGACCCTGTCCGTATCATAATGGTGTGTGTAGGGCAATATGTTTGTCTATTTCTGTATGTCGCATATAAACATTGTATTTGTGCTGTAGTGGCAGAGTATAATCCCTGTGGGCCGGTGCGCTCCACCACACTGTGTCAATAACCCATTTCCTCCAATTTCTATATGTCCCTTCCTGCATGGCCACCATTTGGAGAGATGCCGGTGCTTGACAGATCACTCCCCCCTGCCTGCCTGCCTCTGTAAAGCAGCTGGGGAGGAGAAGGAGACTGCACGGTGGGCTAACGCTAATTTAAAGCTTTCTCCCATCTAAACAGCTGGGGTTAGCAGCCCTGCGCTACACTACACTAGCTCTATCACTGGGGCTGACAGACTGAGACAGGAACCACAAATATTCTTCCTCTTAAAATGAAAGGGATGAGAGGAATAGCCTGCCGAAGCATGCATACTGTGTTATAAAGAAAAGTATAGCCTCAATGTTCCTACAATATACTGTGCTGTTAGAATCTGCTGTGGTATTGACGTTGGAAAGCTGTGAAGCTTCATGGGTTAGTGTAATCACAGACATGTGGTTCAACTCATAGAGCTGGTGACAGACGGGTGTTTAGTTTACTGGGTTGCAAGGGCTTAGATGTCACTTGAACATGGGGGGGACACAAACAGACAAGTGTACTAGCTATTTTACAATCGTAATGTTACAATGTAATCAGTTTAATGCAAACAGTGAAGTGGTTAGTGAGTGGTTAATAAAGTAACCAGGTCAGACCTGTATAGAATGTATCCACTGGTCTGTAATGATCCATTATGCTGCAGCAGGTTGAGAGTGAGAGAAGTAGTTGGGTGGCTGGTGGGTATCCTGATGCTCGTCAGGTCGCCTTATTATGCCTAGGATCAGAAAAAGTGGCAGCTCAGTCCTCAATGCCTCTGCACCTCACATCATCATCATCATCCTCAACAGCAGCAGCAGCTAATGGTAGGTTGAGGCTGAGCATATAGCTGCTCCATGATGAAGTGTTTCTCACCCTAAAAAGCAAGCTATTTTAAGCACCACACTCATAAATAATGCAATAATGCAGCCAGGAACCTTTGATCTTGCTTGTGTTCCCGGGGGACATTATTGTGTGTTACACCAATGGAAAGTTCAGAGATAATAATGTGCGGTGAAGTGTGTGTGTGGTCAGAGGGTGTGTGTGGCGGAGAGAGGAGAGTAAGAGAGAGAGAGAGAGGAGGAGAGGAGAGAGAGAGAGAGAGAGAGAGAGAGAGAGAGAGAGAGAGAGAGAGAGAGAGAGAGAGAGAGAGAGAGAGAGAGGCGAGTGTGGTGTGATATTTTGTATTGGAGAGTGTACGCACAGCATGTATGTAATGAATATGTAATGGGTGGGTATGTATTGTATGTGTTGTTGGCTTGTGTGTGTGTGCATACATGCATGTGTGTGATGTAGGCAGTGTCCTGGTTAGGTAATGTGCAGCTCACTCAGCCGTCAGTTCTCTCACCTGTCTCCCCATCTCTCTCTCTCTCTCTCTCTCTCTCCTCTCTCTCTCTCTCTCTCTCCTCTCTTCTCTCTCTCTTCTCTCTCTCTCTCTCTCTCTCTCTCTCTCTCTCTCCTCTCTCTCTCTCTTCTCTCTTCTCTCTCTCCTCTCGCTCTCTCAATTCAATTCAATTCAATTCAAGGGGCTTTATTGGCAGGGAAACATGTGTGGTTAACATTGCAAAGCAAGTAGGTGTAGAGTATTATACAAAAGTGAAATAAAATTAAAATTAACAGATAACATTACACGACAGAAGAGTTTCAAAAAACAATAAAGCACATACAGAATAATAATAATGATATATAATATAATGTTTGTACAATGTACAAATGGTTAAGCGACACACAAGTTAAATAAACAAGCATAAATATGGGTTTTGTATTACAATGGTGTTTGTGTCTTCACTGGTTGCCTCTTCTTGTGGCAACAGGTCACAATTCTTGCTGCTGTGATGCACACTGTGAATTTCTACGTAGATATGGGAGTTTATTCCAAATTGGATTGGTTTTCAATTCTTTGTGGATCTGTTGTAATCTGAGGAAATATGTCTCCTATTATGTCATAATTGCTGAGCGTAGCAGAGGTTAGAAGTGCAGCTCAGTTTCCACCTCATTTGTGGCAGTGGTGCACATAGCCTGTCTTCTCTTGAGAGCCATGTCTGCCTACGGCGGCCTTTCTCAATAGCAAGCTAGTGCTGGCACTGCCAGGTGGGCGGTCCGAGCATAGATACAAAAGCTATCTTAAGTTTGCGGCTAGTCACAGTGGTCAGGTATTTGCCACGTGGTTACTCTCTGTTTTTTAGCCAAATGAGAGCATGGTCTAAGTTTGCTCTGTTGTTCTTGTTAATTCTTTCGTGTCGTCAAGTAAATTTTTGTGTTTCTCATGAGTTATGGTGGTCTTTGTGCTGTGTCCGGGACTCTGTGGGGTGTTTGGTTGTGAACAGAGCCTAACCAGCTGTGTTAGGGACTGCTTCTCCAGGTTCATCTCTCGTAGGTTGGCTTTCCGTTTGAAGTTTGGGAATCGCTTCCTTTAGGTGGTTGTAGAATTTAACGGCTCTTTTTCTGGATTTTGAATTAGTGGGTATCGGCCAATTCTCTCTGCATGCATTATTTGGTGTTCTACGTTGTACCGGAGGATATTTTTGCAGAATTCTGCATGCAGAGTCTCAATTGGTGTTTGTCCCATTTTGTGAAATCTTGGTGGTGAGCGGACCCAGAACCTCACAACCATAAAGGGGCAATGGGCTCTATGACTGATTCAAGTATTTTTAGCCAGATCCTAATTGGATGTTGAAATTTTATGTTCCTTTTGGATACCGATAGAAGCCCTTCTTGCCTTGTCTCTCAGATCTCTCCTCTCTCTCCTCTCTTCTCCTCTCCTCTCTCTCTCTCTCTCTCTCTGTCTATCATGTCTCTGTCTCTGTCTCTCTCTTCGTCTCTCTCTCTCTCTCTCTCTCTCTCTCTCTCTCTCTCTCTCTCTCTCTCTCTCTCTCTCTCTCTCTCTCTCTCTCTCTCTCTCTCTCTCTCTCTCCTCTCTCTCTCTCACACACCACCACACACACACACACACACACACCACACACACAACACACACACACACACACACACACACACAACACACACACACACCGGACTCTAACCTAAAGAGAGAACCATTAGTGAGTGAACACCACCTTAACACCGGACTCTAACCTATGAGAGTATACATGGAGGTTGGTGGTTAATGAGAGGCATATATGGAGGGTGGTGGTTAATGAGGGTATACATGGAGGTTGGTGGTTAATGAGAGGGTATACATGGAGGTTGGTGGTTATTAACCATCAACACAAAACCTCCATATGTATACCTTCATTAACCACCAACAGTATAACATGGAGTATATGGTCAATGAGGAGGTTTGGTGATTAATGAGGGTATACATGAGGATGGTGATTAATGAGGGTATATATGGAGGTTGGTGGTTATTAACCATCAACCACAAACCCTTCATGTATACCCTCATTAACCACCAACCTCCGTCTATACCCTCATTCACCACCAACCTCCTTATATACCCTCATTAATCACCAACCCTAACATATATCTACACTCATTAACCACCAACCTCCACCTCACTGCCTGCCATTACTACCTGTGTATACATTCAGACTGCAGACACACACACACACCACACACACACACACACACACACACACACACCTCAACCCCCTTCACACATCCTCATTGGATTCCACAGGAGAGCAGATTATCATCTGTGGTCCTGCTGATGCTGTGTTCACTCTCTCCTCTCCATTCGCCCTCTACGTGCTCCGCTCTGGGCAGGTTTCCAAGAGGTGGTGGGAGGAAGGGGTGGGGGGGTGTTGTCTGAGCCTTCCCCCATCTGTGTTGCTGTTTTCTGGGGTTGAGATGCGGCGTCTCTCCCCCTGACCAGCCAGGGCCCTGGTAATGACTGTGTTTACTGCAGTCCAGGGGGGAGCAGATGGCGACAGATGGACCACAGTATCAATCAAGGTGTTGTAGCTACACACGCAGGCAGAGCGTTCTAGACCAGCACGAATTCCCATTAAAACCCCTATTATGATAATTGTGTTGTGCCGTGAAAATAGAGAGTGGGGAGTAGGGGGGGTCTGGGCGTTGACACTAGTGGTTAACATAACATGGCTGACTGGAGAATCTTAGCATACTGACAATATATGATAATGTGGAGGGTGTGTGTGAGTGCGTGTGTGTGTGTGTGCTAGGTGTGTGTGTGTGTGTGTGTGTGTGTGTGTGTGTGTGTGGTGTGTGTGTGTGTGTGTGTGTTGTTGTGTGTGTGTTGTGTGTGTGTGTGTGTGTGGTGTGTGTGTGTGTGTGGGTGTGTGTGTGTGTGTGTGTGTGTGTGTGTGTGTGTGTGTGTGTGTGTGTGTGTGTGTGTGTGTGTGAGCAGTTGGTGTGGTGTGAGCAGTGTGCTCTCACACACATGCCCTCCCAGCATGCTCTTTGAACCTCAGCAGCAGAGCTGAATACAGATGAGAAATATCTCTGCAACACTGGATCATATACCCCTGTTCTGTAATAGAAAAACCCACCATTATATACAGTATCAACCACACCTTGCTGCTGGCTTCATATTCTGCAGAAAAGGCACCTTGACATAGATTTACTGTATATATATTTAATCTCTATAATTGTCCCAGAGAACAAAGTGAAATGAAAACGCTACACGGAAAGGAGAGGGCACACTTTTCCAATCTCAATGTCATTCAGTGATCAAATAAGAACCAAAGAGATCTACATCTGTGCCATTGCTTGTCTATGTCTTCATCACTTCAGTCCCTCAATAAACACATACATATTAATGACAAACACATAATACAAAATTACAAGAAAAACTGTCTCCAACGCATAAATATAAATAAAGCCAGGAGTGGAATTCAGATCTCAATCTCATTCTCACTTCTCGCGTCATCAGCGGTGGAGGATGCTTCTGAGGAGGGTGTATCTGTATGCTCCCAGTTGACAAGCTCCTGAAGCTGGCTCTGTAGTGTGCTCTCTGAGGGGTGTATCTGTATGCCCCAGTTGACATGCTCCTGAAGCTGGCTCTGTAGTGTGCTCTCTCTGAGGGGTGTATTTCTGTATGCTCCCAGTTGACATGCTCCTGAAGCTGGCTCTGTAGTGTTGCTCTCTGAGGGGTGTATCTGTATGCTCCCAGTTGACATGCTCCTGAAGCTGGCTCTGTAGTGTGCTCTCTGAGGGGTGTATCTGTATGCTCCCAGTTTGACATGCTCCTGAAGCTGGCTCTGTAGTGTGCTCTCTGAGGGTGTATCTGTATGCTCCCAGTTGACATGCTCCTGAAGCTGGCTCTGTAGTGTGATTCTGTGGGGTGTATCGTGTATGCTCCAGTTGACATGCTCCTGAAGCTGGCTCTGTAGTGTGATCTCTGAGGGGTGTATCTGTATGCTCCCAGTTGACATGCTCCTGAAGCTGGCTCTGTAGTGTGATCTCTGAGGGGTGTAATCTGTATGCTCCCAGTTGACATGCTCCTGAAGCTGCTCTGCTAGGTGGGATCTCTGAGGGGTGTATCTGTATGCTCCCAGTTGACATGCTCCTGAAGCTGGCTCTGTAGTGTGCTCTCTCAGGGGTGCGGCTGGATCTGTGGAGGGAGGGGCATATACTGTACAGTCTACCTATTCATAGACATACCAGTGATATACTGCATGCATGTATCCTGTTTCATCCAACATATGACTAATACATATAATATATTTTTAAGATGGTTATACCATGGATCATTTAGCTATAATGCTTTATGTTAGATTAGTAGAACCCACCCCAATGTCTTAGTGGTAAAAGTTAAATAAGAATATGTAACATCAAGCTAACTTTACATTGGTAATGTATTTGATTGGATCCAAACACTCCTTTAAAACACATTGCAGTGTTCGACTGACTAACATGCTGACCAGACCGTACACGTCGCGTGCGCGAGCGTCGCAAAATATATTTAGAAATCCATGTTATTCATTTATTGCACCCACACTGCTCGCGCGCACCAACGAGCGTCTGCGTTGCCAAGGGCTAAAATAGAACTCCTTCTATTTCTGACGCAGATTGCGCTGCAAGTCCTGCCTCTCCCATCTCCTCATTGGTTTATAGAAGCAGGTACCCACCTGAAAAACGAACTGTTTTGCCGGTGGTCGTGGTAATACTATGGAAGTTTAGATGCCGATCACCATATAAGTTCAAAGATGAAAAAGCCTGGAAGGAGAGATGACTAGAAACGATTCGGTTGGCTGTTTTATGTGTGGATTAATTGTCGGAGTAGAGGACCTTGTGCATATCAGGTAAAATAACAACTCAATGTTTATATCCCAGGACAAATTAGCTAGCAACAGTAAGCTAGCTAAATAGGACAAATTAGCTAGCAAGTGCAAGCTAACTAGCTAAATTGCCATACATGTTTAAAACCTCTAACGAGTCACAAACCCGGATCCGGGATCCCCCCCATCAAAAAAGCTGACTAGCATAGCCTAGCCTAACGCCACAGGGATATCATATAACATAATTTTCATGAAATCACAAGTCCAATACAGCAAATGAAAGATAAACATCTTGTGAATCCAGCCATCATTTCCGATTTTTAAAATGTTTTACAGCGAAAACACAATATAGCATTATATTAGCTAACCACAATAGCCAAACACACAACCGCATTCATTCACCGCAAAGATAGCATTCGCAAAAACCAGCAAAAGATATAAAATGAATCACTAACCTTGACCAACTTCATCAGATGACAGTCTTATAACATCATGTTACACAATACATATATGTTTTGTTCGAAAATGTGCATATTTAGAGGTACAAATCTTGGTTTTACATTGTGAATACGTAGCCAAAATGCAAAAAATTCTCCGGAGATATTTTGGACAGTCACCTAATCTAATCAAAGAACGCATCATAAACTTTACTAAAAAATACATGTTGGACAGCAAATGAAAGATACACTAGTTCTTAATGCAATCGCCGTGTTAGATTTTAAAAAAGAACTTTACCATAACAAACAGCTTACGTTATAGCGAGACAGCGCCCGCAAAAAGGAAGGAAAATAGGACTAAACATTTTCCACAGAAATACGAAATAACATCATAAATGGTTCTTACTTTTGCTGAGCTTCCATCAGAATCTTGTACAAGGAGTCCTTTGTCCAGAATAAATCGTTGTTTGGTTTTAGAATGTCCTCTTCTCCTGTCGAATTAGCAACATTAGCTAGCCATGTGGCGCGAACATGCCCAAATTCTCCTGACGCAAAGAAAGGAAAATTCCAAAACTCGCATTAAACGTTGAATAAACTGATACAACTCGGTTGAAAAAAACTACTTTATG
>NC_036862.1:34740293-34829580 GCF_002910315.2 Salvelinus sp. IW2-2015
GTTATGATGTTTTTTCACATCTATCAAATAAAATCAGAGCCGGAGACATTCCACCGTCTATACCGAACGCTTTTCAGAAGCCAATGCTGATGTCCTTCCCACGCCTTGGTAGACAAAGGAAATTGTGGTCACGTCATTCCAGAGCTCTTGTTCGACCTCAGATCAGCTGACACGCCATTCCACCTCCCACTGCCTGTTGACATCTAGTGGAAGGCGTATGAAGTGCATGTATATCCATAGATTTCAGGCAATTGAATAGGAAGGCCTGGAACAGAGCCTCGATTTCAGATTTTTTCACTTCCTGTCAGGAAGTTTGCTGCAAATGAGTTCTGTTTTACTCACAGATATAATTCAAACGGTTTTAGAAACTTGAGTATTTTCTATCCAATAGTAAATAATATGCATATTGTACGATCTAGAATAGAGTACGAGGGCCGTTTAAATTGGGCACGATTTTTGCCAAAGTGGAAATAGCGCCTCCCTATTGACAAGAAGTTAATGCTTTTCGACCTGTCCCCAATTAATGTACATTGGTTCAGAGTTTGTTTTGATATTTTAACCTGCGGGTCGTGATCGCGTTTGGTGTAGGGGGACAAAATAAATGTATGCACGAATAGAGCACGATGGCGCATGCGCGCAGCCGTTTGGGTTCCGTGTAACGGCCTACAGTAGTGAGAGGTTTTTTGCTTAATTGAATCTTCCTGTCCTTGACCCTCTAACTTTGGAAGTGCATGTTGGAATGAGAAGGTCGTTATCTCTTTCTCCTGTTGTGAGTGTTGAGTCCTGTTTGGTGAGTGTGTTGAGATACCTGTTTGGTGAGTGTGTTGAGATACCTGTTTGGTGAGTGTGTTGAGGTACCTGTTTGGTGAGTGTGTTGAGATACCTGTTTGGTGAGTGTGTTGAGATACCTGTTTGGTGAGTGTGTTGAGGTACCTGTTTGGTGAGTGTGTTGAGATACCTGTTTGGTGAGTGTGTTGAAGTACCTGTTTGGTGAGTGTGTTGAGGTACCTGTTTGGTCAGTGTGTTGTGGTAGATGTTGTCAGCGTGTTGAGGTTACGGTACCTGTTTGATGAGTGTTTTGAGGTATCTGTTTGGTCAGTGTGTTGATGTAGATGTTTGGACAGTGTGTTGGGGTACCTGTTTGGTCAGTGTTTTGGGGTACCTGTTTGGTCAGTGTGTTGGGGTACCTGATTGGTCAGTGTGTTGGGGGTACCTGTTTGGTCTGTGTTAGGGTACCTGTTTGGTGAGTGTTTTGGGGTACCTGTTTGGTCAGTGTGTTGGGGTACCTGTTTGGTCAGTGTGTTGGGGTACCTGTTTGGACAGTGTGTTGATTGTAGATATTTGGTCAGTGTGTTGGGGTACCTGTTTGTCAGTGTGTTGATGTAGATATTTGGTCAGTGTGTTGGGGTACCTGTTTGGACAGTGTGTTGATGTACACAAGACATGTATGTTTTGTTCGATAAAGTTCATATTTATATCCAAAATCTTAGTTTACATTGGCGCGTTATGTTCAGTAATGTTTTGCCTCCAAAACATCAGGTGATTTTGCAGAGAGCCATATATTACAGAAATACTCATAATAAACATTGATAAGTACTCAATGTTATACATGGAACTTTAGATAAACTTCTCCTTAATGCAACCGCTGTCAGATTTTAAAAAACCTTTACGGAAAAAGCACACCATGCCAATAATCTGAGTACGGCGCTCAGCACAAAAAACAAGCCATACAGGTACCCGCCATGTTGTGGAGTCAACAGAAGTCAGAAATAGCATTATAAATATTCACTTACCTTTGATGATTTTCATCAGAATGCACTCCAGGAATCCCAGTTGCCACATAAATGTTTGTTTTGTTCGATAAGTCCGTAATTTATATCCATATCTCCTTTTTGTTCGCGTGTTTAGTTAATAAATCCAAATTCATGACGCGCAGGCCAGACGAACGATGTTAGAATCAATCTAGGATGTTTTTTGTCTTTAGAAATGAAAAGGAACGCAGCTGCCTCTCACGGGGCGCGCCTGAGTGAGCTCATGGCACTCTCGCAGCACCTGGTTGAACCAGCTCTCATTCCCTCATCCTTGACAGTAGAAGCTGAAACAAGGTTCTAAAGACTGTTGACATCTAGTGGAAGCCTTGGGAGTGCAATATGACCCATAGACAATGTATATTGGATAGGCAAACCTAAAACCTCAGATTTCCCACTTCCTGTTGGATTTTTTCTCAGGTGTTGCCTGCATATGAGTTTTGTTATACTCTCACAGACATCATAATTGGGGTACCTGTTTGGTCAGTGTGTTGGGGTACCTGTTTGGTCAGTGTGTTGGGGTACCTGTTTGGACAGTGTGTTGATGTAGATATTTGGTCAGTGTGTTGGGGTACCTGTTTGGTCAGTGTGTTGATGTAGATATTTGGTCAGTGTGTTGGGGTACCTGTTTGGACAGTGTGTTGATGTACACAAGACATGTATGTTTTGTTCGATAAAGTTCATATTTATATCCAAAAATCTTAGTTTACATTGGCGCGTTATGTTCAGTAATGTTTTGCCTCCAAAACATCAGGTGATTTTGCAGAGAGCCACATCAATTTACAGAAATACTCATAATAAACATTGATAAAGATACAAATGTTATACATGGAACTTTAGATAAACTTCTCCTTAATGCAACCGCTGTCAGATTTTAAAAAACCTTTACGGAAAAAGCACACCATGCAATAATCTGAGTACGGCGCTCAGACACAAAAACAAGCCATACAGGTACCCGCCATGTTGTGGAGTCAACAGAAGTCAGAAATAGCATTATAAATATTCACTTACCTTTGATGATTTTCATCAGAATGCACTCCCAGGAATCCCAGTTCCACAATAAATGTTTGTTTTGTTCGATAAAGTCCGTAATTTATATCCAAATATCTCCTTTTTGTTCGCGTGTTTAGTTAATAAATCCAAATTCATGACGCGCAGGCCAGACGAACGATGTATAGAATCAATCTAGGATGTTTTTTGTCTTTAGAAATGAAAAGGAACGCAGCTGCCTCTCACGGGGGCGCGCCTGAGTGAGCTCATGGCACTCTGCCAGACACCTGGTTGAACCAGCTCTCATTCCCTCATCCTTGACAGTAGAAGCCTGAAACAAGGTTCTAAAGACTGTTGACATCTAGTGGAAGCCTTGGGAAGTGCAATATGACCCCATAGACAATGTATATTGGATAGGCAAACCTACAAACCTCAGATTTCCCACTTCCTGGTTGGATTTTTTCTCAGGTGTTTGCCTGCCATATGAGTTTTGTTATACTCACAGACATCATTAAAACAGTTTTAGAAACTTCAGAGTGTTTTCTATCCAAATCTACTAATAATATGCATATCTTAGCTTCTGGGCCTGAGTAGCAGGCAGTTTACTCTGGGCACCTTATTCATCCAAGCTACTCAATACTGCCCCCAGCCATAAGAAGTTAATACAGTGTACTGCAACCCTAACTTCCACGATGCATACAAAGCCCTCCGCGCCCTCCCTTCGACAAACCACGATGCCATCTTGCTCCTACCGTCTTATAGGCAGAAACTCAAACAGGATGTAACAGTGATGAGAACCTTACAACGCTGGTCTGACCAATCGGAATCCACGATTCAAGATTGTTTTGATTACGCGGACTGGGATATGTTCTGGTCAGCCTCAGATAACAACATCAACCTATTCGCTGACTCGGTGACTGAGTTTATAAAGAAGTGCATTGGAGATGTTGTACCCACTGTGACTATGAAAACCTACCCTAACCAGAAACCTTGGATGGATGGCGGAGTTCGCACAAAACTGAAAGTGCAAACCACCGCATTTAACCATGGAAAGAGGTCTGGGAATATGGCTGAATATAAACAGTGTAGTTATTCCCTCCGCAAGGCAATCAAACAAGCGAAATGCCGGTACAGGGACAAAGTGGAGTCGCAATTCAATGGCTCAGACACGAGACTACAGGAAATCACAGACTACAAAAAGAAAACCAGCCACGTCACAGACACCGACGTCACGCTTCCAGACAAACAAAACACATTCTTTGCCCGCTTTGAGGATAATACAGTGCTACCGTCGCGGCCCGCTAACAAGGACTGCACCCCCCCCCCCCCTCGTTCTCCGTGGCCGATGTGAGTAAAACATTTAAACGTGTTAACCCTCGCAAGGCTGCTGGCCCATACGGCATCCCTAGCTGCATCCTCAGAGCATGTGCAGACCAGCTGGCTGGTGTGTTTACGGACATTTTTCAATCGCTCACTATCCTAGTCTGCTGTCCCCACATGCTTCAAGATTGCCAAAATTGTTCCTGTACCCAAGAAGGTAAAGATAACTGAACTAAATGACTACCGCCCCGTAGCACTCACTTCTGTCATCATGAAGTGCTTTGAGAGACTAGTAAAGGATCATATCACCTCCAACTTACCGGCCACCCTAGACCCACTTCAGTATGCGTACCACCCCAACAGGCCCACAGACGATGCAATCGTCATCACACTGCACACTGCCCTATCCCATCTGGACAAGAGGAATACCTATGTAAGAATGCTGTGCATTAACTACAGCTCAGCATTCAACACCATAGTCCCTCCAAGCTCATCATCAAGCTGCAGGCCCTGGGTCTCAACCCTGCCCTCTGCAATTGGGTCCTGGACTTTCTGACGGGCCACCCCCAGGTGGTGAAGGTAGGAAACAGCATCTCCACTTCGCTGGCTCTCAACACTGGGGCCCCACAAGGGTGTGTGCTCAGCCCTCTCCTGTACTCCCTGTTTACCCACAACTGCGTGACCATGCACGCCTCCAACTCAATCATCAAGTTTGCAGACGACACAACAGTAGTGGGCTTGATTACCAACAACGACGAGACAGCCTACAGGGAGGAGGTGAGGGCACTCGGAGTGTGGTGTCAGGAAAACAACCTCTCAACAAAACAAAAGAGATGATTGTGGACTTCAGGAAACAGCAGAGGGAGCACGCCCCTATACACATCGAAGGGACAGCAGTGGAGAAGAAGGAAAGTTTCAAGTTCCTCGGCATACACATCACAGACAAACTGAAATGGTCCACCCACACAGACAGTGTGGTGAAGAAGGCGCAACAGTGCCTCTTCAACCTCAGGAGGCTGAAAACCCTGTCACCCAAAACCCTGACAAGCTTTTACAGATGCACAATCGAGAGAATCCTGTAGGGCTGTATCACAATTAATCTCAATCCTAAATGTACAGTAGGTGTGTAAATCTGCCAATTCATCTTTTTGTAGTTTGGATATTACTATTATTATTATTATTATTATGTCTCAGTAGCCATACCTTACTCAGGTTTCCACTCGGTTTAGTTTCCTTGTATCCCAACCACCTGAAATTCTTCAAAACACAAACACAATCCATTTATTTCATTCAGCAAGCAGTCATGCTGGCAAACCTAATTACCAGAAAACATGCAATGAAAAGAAAATACAGTCAAACAAATGCTCGTGTTGGACGACAATCATCCTCTATACGCTTCCATTTCTCTACCTCCCTCTGTGAAGCGCGGAGCAATGAAATATAATCAAACTATTCCAGCCGTTCAGGAGAACTGAATGGCCTTTAAACGTTCCTCAAACTTTCATTACATAAGTGTCTCTTTCAACCCAAACACTGGTGTAGTACCAAAAAACACTCTGCATCTCCAATTTCCCTTAATTAAGCCGCAGCAGTGAACACAAGCACTTCGTTTTCCCTCTCCAAAGAGGTAACGGCATGGCGTTGTGAAATTGCCTTCCTGTTGAGATAATTATTTGAGCCCCCTCCTCCCTCCCACCCCCCTTCTGAAGTCACATTGATAGCTAATGGCACCTATGAAATACTGTTGTTGTTGTTGCTGTTGTTGGTTTTTCTATTTTGCTGAAATAAATTGCTAAGTACAGTAGATGCTCTGTGAGAGTTGAAAGTGGCATATGTAAATGACAGTGTGCTGTCACCACAGTGATATGGTTTGAGAACAGGCTTTGAATAATTCAAATTAGACCTCATAGACTATAAACAGCCACTTCCAGATGTCCTGCTGGTTTACTGGCCCTCCCTGGTCCTAGATACACACACACACACACACACACACACACACATGCACGTGCACACGCACACGCACACAGGCAAGCACACACACAGGCACGTACACACACAGGCACACACACACACACACAGGTACACACACACATAGGCACACACCCTTGCAGACAAGAGACAAGAACCTTACTCACTATTTTTTGAGGAATGGAGGCAGGGTTTTGCAGCTGAGAGTTTCTTCAGAAGCTGAACCATGCCCTAGATGTAAAACAAACACATGTTACACAGGACATTTAAATAACTTTAGAATCGATAGCTAGTAACTAGACTGACCACGTAATAGATCACTTAACTGATTTAACAACAAAGACAAAAGCAGAAGATCTCTTGTCCTTTGATATGACTGTGTTCCTCCTGAAGGTGAGGAAAACAGAATTCAGGATTTTAATTTTATCACTCTTTTGTTGCTGAGAATGATCCTGCAAAGCAGGAAATGCGAACTTGTATTGTATTTAAATTTTTTAAGTGCTTTTTAAGTTTGTATTTTCCACTTTGAAATGTGTATCAACCCTTACAAAAAGTTCCATTAATTATAATCCACACAATAAATAACATTTCCTGTTGCTGCAGGATTATTTTCCTGCCGTAGCATACTGGCTCAAATTAAGATCCTACATCTGTACTCCAAAAAACCCAAAGTAAACTGCTTTAACTACCTTAGCTCTCTCATTACTCTTTCTGTAACAATAATTTCATTCATATAAAACCGCACCAAACTGAATGAACTTTCCAAATAACATAAAAAGCAGTGGTAAATTCAATATGGTGGTAATGTCCTATGAGGAAACCCATAGTGCTTTCCTGAGTTCCACACCAGAGAGTACTGAGTCAGCCTCCAGAACAGTGAGTGTGTTTTCCACAGACCTCCTCGGTTTCTGCCTGCTAGCCTGTGGCTACATTGTTTTCATTATTAGTTAGCATGATTCTGTTCAATATCGCCATTAAGTAGGCTTCATTGAAGTTTTTATGTTTATTTTATATTTCCCTCCCGGGCTTTATATTGATTTAAGGAGAATAGTTGTGTAAGTAAGTAAATTAGCTACCTGTTGTGTGTTCCAGTGAAGGGGTAGCCTTGGGAGGAAGTAGATAAGTATCCATTTACATGATCTCAGCAAAGCCAATCAGAGTACAGCCAGTATAACTGCCCTCAGACAATAAGATGGAAGACAATGGTTCTCCCAAAATTTAGGGCCGGTTTCACAGATTAAGCCCAGTCCATCTAAAGCCTAATGGTATTCTTATGACCTTCTGGATGACGTTAACAATGTTTCAAGCGGTCTGTTTCACTGCCCAGTCTAGAGCTATGACCCACCATGTTGGGAAGTGCTTCTCTGGGGCTCTTAAACATATATAGTGCCCCATACTGTGTAAAGGACTGTCAACCCGCCAGTTCAACTGTATGACCAGATCCACCCACCTGAAGAAAGCATGCAGACACACCCCTGTGTTGATGGTTGGGAGCTTGTCCAGGGGCCAATCCCTGAATATCTCAATCTTTTGTAGGAAGTCAAGGAATTCTGGCCCATTGCTACCTTCAACACTCACAAAATGTATGTGTCTTTGAAGTCCTTCGGAATGAGGTGAGGGCAAAAAGTATTCAGAATAACTCAGTGAGATTCAGTCAGTCGTTCATTAATTCATTCAGTCATTCATTCACTCAGTGAGACATTCATTCAGCTGGGGAGACAGTGGTGAGACAGGAGTGAAACAGTGTGAGACTCACCTGATGAGACACCTCCAGCAGCGAGACGGTGTTGTGACAGACCACCGTGGCATTCCTCCTTGACCACTCAAAATGGCCACCTCCTGAAACCATTCCAGTCAGGTTACAATAACAGTGCAATAAGGTTATAAATCCGTTTATTATAAGGTTATACAAATAGTTTTGCTGTGGATTTTTGGTCAATGTAAAGAGGTGCAGAGGTCAAAGTGATAGTAAAACTGACCCCGAAGCTCCTGCCAGTCTTGAGGAAGGCAGCAGTCTTGTGGCTGATCTCTCCTGTGTGCTGGTCCACACACCTCTTAGAGACTAGGGCCAGACCTCGCAGGATCAGATAGAAGTTCTGAGGGACATGGCCCTGACGAATGATAACTCAACCAGGACCAAAACTGGACACAGGAATAAGAACAGAAATATGTTGCTGTAGATATGTTTACCACACTGTGTTTTACACATACACATAATATATATGCAATCATTTTGCTCTAATGTAGTCAGAACTCATTAAAAAATACTTCTGGCTTACGAATACACACACACCTCTCATACCAGCCCACTGAGGGCAGATTGTCCTGCATAGCAGGGGGATACTCAGAAAACGTGTCCACTGCACTTCTCAGGGCTAATGTGACCTAGAACCAAGAAACCCAGAGAACTAAGAAGGATCCAGATCAGTGATGCAAAACAGAAACCTGGTCTCCACACTGCATGGGCTAAAACTACACTAATACTAGCTAAGAACACACCGGAGACAGTGGTAAGGTATGAACACACACAGGAGACATTGGTAAGGTATGAACACACACAGGAGACATTAGTAAGGTATGAACACACACAGGAGACAGTGGTAAGGTATGAACACGTATAATTACAGGAGGATTTCTTACCAGTTTAATCTCAGCAGTCGTTCTGTTGGCTGGATGTTTGCTTAAAATATCCTTCACCTCTGCACTGATATCTCAAATCAAATCACATTTTATTGGTCACATATACATGGTTAGCAGATGTTAATGTGAGTGTAGCGAAATGCTTGTGCTTCTAGTTCCAACAGTGCAGTAATATCTAACAAGTAACCTAACAATTCCCCAACAACTACCTAATACACACAAATCTAACAAGTAATCTAACAATTCCCCAACAACTACCTAAAACACACAAATCTAACAGTAATCTAACAACTCCCCAACAAACTACCTAATACACACAAATCTAACAAGTAATCTAACAATTCCCCAACAACTACCTAATACACACAAATCTAACAAGTAATCTAACAATTCCCCAACAACTACTCTAATACACACAAATCTAACAAGTAATCTAACAATTCCCAACAACTACCTAAAACACACAAATCTAAACAAGTAATCTAACAATTCCCCAACAACTACCTAAACACAAATCTAACAAGTAATCTAAACAATTCCCCAACAACTACCTAATACCACAAATCTAACAAGTAATCTAACAATTCCCCAACAACTACCTAAACACACAAATCTAACAAGTAATCTAACAATTCCCCAAACAAAACTACCTAAAACACACAAATCTAACAAGTAATCTAACAATTCCCCAACAACTACCTAAAACACACAAATCTAACAAGTAATCTAACAATTCCCAAACAACTACCTAATACAAACAAATCTAAAGAGGTGAATAAGAATATGTACATCTAAGTATATGGATGAGCGATGGCCGAGCGGCATAGGCAAGGTGCAGTAGATGGTATAAAATGCAATACATACATGTGATATGAGTAATGTAAGATGTGTAAACATTATTAAAGTGGCATTATTTATAGTGGCATTGTTTAAAGTGACTAGTGATCCATTTATTAAAGTGACCAGTGATTGGGTCTCAGTGTAGGCAGCAGCCTCTCTGACTTAGTGATGGCTATTTAACAGTTTGATGGCCTTGAGATAGAAGCTGTTTTTCAATCTCTTGGTCCCAGCTTTGATGCACCTGTACTGACCTCGCCTTCTGGATGGTAGCGGTGTGAACAGGCAGTGGTTCTGGTGGTTGATGTCCTTGATGATCTTTTTGACCTTCCTGTGACATCGGGTGCTGTAGGTGTCATGMAGAGCAGGTAGTTTGCCCCCGGTGATGCGTTGTGCAGACCGCACCACCCTCTGGAGAGCCTTGCAGTTGAGGGTGGTGCAGTTGCCATACCAGGCTGAGAACCAGCCCAACAGGATGCTCTCGATTGTGCATCTGTAAAAGTTTGTCAGGGTTTTGGATGACAGGCCAAATTTCTTCAGCCTCCTGAGGTTGAAGAAGCGCTGTTGCGCCTTCTTCACCACACTGTCTGTGTGGGTGGACCATTTCAGTTTGTCTGTGATGTGTACACCCAGGAACTTAAAACGTTCCTTCTTCTCCACTGCTGTCCCTTCGATGTGGATAGAGTGGTGCTCCCTCTGCTGTTTCCTGAAGTCCACGATCATCTCCTTTGTTTTGTTGACGTTGAGTGAGAGGTTGTTTTCCTGACACCACACTCTGAGTGCCCTCACCTCCTCCCTGTAGGCTGTCTCGTCGTTGTTGGTAATCAAGCCCACTACTGTTGTATCGTCTGCAAATTTGATGATTGAGTTGGAGGCGTGCATGGCCACGCAGTTGTGGGTGAACAGGGAGTACAGGAAAGGGCTGAGCACACACCCTTGTGGGTCCCCAGTGTTGAGAGTCAGAAAAGTGGTGATGTTGTTTCCTACCTTCACCACCTGGGTGCGGCCCGTCAGAAAGTCCAGGACCCAGTTGCACAGGGCAGGGTTGAGACCCAGGGCCTCCAGCTTAATGATGAGCTTGGAGGGTACTATGGTGTTGAATGCTGAGCTGCAGTCAATGAACAGCATTCTTACATAGGTATTATTTTTGTCCAGATGGGATAGGGCAGTGTGCAGTGTGATGGCGATTGCATCATCTGTGGACCTGTTGGGGTGGTATGCAAACTGAAGTGGGTCTAGGGTAGCCGGTAAGGTGGTGGTGATATGATCCTTGACTAGTCTCTCAAAGCACTTCATGATGACAGAAGTGAGTGCTACGGGGGGGGTAGTCATTTAGTTCAGTTATCTTTACCTTCTTGGGTACAGGAACAATGGAAGCCATCTTGAAGCATGTGGGGACAACAGACTGGGATAGGGAGCGATTGAATATGCATGTAAACACACCAGCCAACTGGTCTGCGCATGCTCTGAGGACTCGGCCAGGGATGCCGTCTGTGCCAGCAGCCTTACGAGGGTTAACAAGTTGAAATGTTTTACTCACGTCGGCCACTGAGAAGGAGAGAGGGGGCCGCAGTCTTTGTTAGCGATCCGTGACGGTGGCACTGTATTATCTTCAAAGCGGGCAAAGAAGGCGTTTAGTTTGTCTGGAAGCGTGACGTCAGTATCCGTGACGTGGCTATTTTTGTTTTTCCATGATTGTCTGTAGACCCTGCCACATACGCCTCGTGTCTGAGCCGTTGAATTGCGACTCCACCGTGTCTCTGTATCGGCATTTTGCTTGTTTGATTGCCTTGCAGAGCGAATAACTACACTGTTTATATTCAGCCATATCTCCAGACCTCTTTCCATGGTTAAATGCGGTGGATTGCGCTTTCAGTTTCACGCGAATGCTGCCATCCATCCATGGTTTCTGGTTAGGGTAGGTTGTAATGGACACAGTGGGTACAACATCTCCAATGCACTTCTTTATAAACTCACTCACCGCGTCATCGTATAGGTCAATATTGTCCTCTGAGACTGATCGGAACATATTCCAGTCCGCGTGATCAAAACCATCTTGAAGCGTGGCTTCAAGCGTTCTGCCTATAAGCCGGGATGAGCAAGATGGCTTCGTGGTCGGATTCGACGAAGAGAGGGCGGGGGAGGGCTTTGTATGCATCGCAGAAGTTAGAGTAGTAGCAGTCGAGAGTATTAGCCCTACGTGTCGTGCAATCAATATGCTGATCAAATTTAGGTTGCAGTGTTCTCAAATTTGCTTTGTTAATATCCCCAGCTAAAATAAATGCAGCCTCCGGATATATAGTTTCCAGTTTACAAAGAGTCGAGTGAAGTTCCTTGGGGCCGTCTTGGTGTTCGCTTGAGGGGGGATGTACACAGCTGTGTTAATCATCTAATTGGACTGTATTCTATCTACGTCCATGGTCTTGGCAAAATGACCCTATCATGGCATTGTCTAATGTCATATCTAGGGCTTTCCTAATTTGCGGGGTGTTGCTTAGGGTACTATCCTAAGTTGGTAACTATATGATAAGTCTACAGCTGTAAGGCACTAGTTTTGGGCAGTCTACAGGGATGACCTATGGACTTCTGAGAAGAAAACTGGTGAGTGCTGTAGCTGTAGAGTTAAAGGCCTCAAAATAAATGTTCAACTTTACTAAGACTGGTATTTTGCTCGGACCCTTTAAGTGATCCTAGCATAAATCCTAATTGGATGTTCCGTTGTGCATGTGTGTTTATGCTTACGCAAGCGCACATGTCAAGGGAAGGAAACCAAGTATCCTGGCAGATTACAACTTGTTCAGAATGAGTCTTACGTAGTCAGGTAATTTTCAGGTCAATGCCTGGAGGTCAGTCAGAATTGGTGTCGAGGGAGTCTGTAGTGGTTTTACTACCAGTCACTGTCTTCCACTATTGTAGTGGCGGTAGGTATGAAGAAGTCTACTTCATAGCTATGTTATCCACGGAGGAGCTAACCTCATGACGGAAGTACTCTTTAAGTATTGGATCAGTCATACGCGGTGTGATCATTGTTCATGACTTCTAATAACTTTTCTCCTAAACGGAGGGTTCTATTTATTAGTGGCGTGTGTTAACCATTGCAATGGAGATTCCCTTCCCCGTGTTGCACTCTGAGTAACTCCTATGTCGCTATTATCAATAGCAATTTAACATGTGAGGTTACTAATCCTCCTACTGAGTGTTGCTGGACTGACTGTGGTATTGGTACTGGTACTCAAGGGGTCCAGTGGTCCTACCGATTTATTCTGAAATGTTATCCTACAGGAATACATGATTAGAGCTTTTTACTAGTTGTCTTGTAGTGGCTACTACACATGGCAAGGAATGATTATTGTTGCCATTTGTTTTGGAGGTGGACAAGTCCACTGGACTTCCTTTACGACCAGTGTGGTACACCTCAGTACTATCTTAGATGTGTTCTAAGATAGTCCTCGTCTAGGGGAATGTCTGCTCCTCAATGTTCTCAAAGGGGAGTTTACAACTAGATTTGATTTATGCTCTGGCGGCCTCATACGGTGTTGTCCATAGTCTCGACCCCCCCACCGGCCTCGATAAGGCTCATCATGGGTCTGGGCTACTTTTCCCCCCCTTTGTGTCTCGGGACCCCCCCACCAGCGGGTGGTGTTGGTATCCGAGGCGCAAAGGAAAAGTTCTGACCCTATGTACAAGTTGTCAGTGGCCGCGTTATTATGAGAATGGCTGTAACCTTTCAACCAAATCTCCTGGTGTTTGTGCTTCAACACCCTCAGTGGCTGTCGAGGTCTGCCAGTCACCACCGCGTCCGCATGTGGCAACCTCTTCAGTACCTGCAAACTGAGACGAGGATATTGGTCTGTGATATCGCAAAGTGTTTCACCAGTGGGAGTCATCGAGTCAGTTGCTGGACTGACACCATTAGTGTCATTGTAAGGGTTGACAGTCCCCCACAAAGCGGAAGGTGTATCATCGGAAGCAGAGGATACTCTGCGCATCGATGTTATTCTTGCTGAGACGGCCGCATTGCTTGCGGAAGAGTCCGAAGAGCAAGAGAAGTTCATCTCAACTACCGTATTGCACGACTGCAAGGAGGAGGGAAGTTGCTCCTTCACAGAGACAGCTGGCTCGAAATCATGAAAAGAATGTTCAATTAGATTGGCTGATGGAATGTGTCGAGATATCGTAATATCTCCTTGGATCGGATTCTGCACCAAGAGGTTTCTAAAAGTATTTTTCCCAAGGGGTGCTTTTGACAGATACCCCTCGTGAATGACTGCTTTGCAGCTAGCGTTAGGGGAAGACAGTGTGGTCAGTGGAGAAGACACTGTAGCCTGTGACCATACCTGGTTGGTTTTCCAATCCATCAATGGGAGTAACCGATCCATCAAGTCTGCTCCCAATAGCAGGGGTACAGTTTCGAGGCTGGTAACATAAACGAGCGAGACTTCCTGGAAGTGTAGTTTCAGCATGACTCTCAATGTGAGAGGCGAGGTAGTCTGAGTGACCCCTCGAAGTGTAGTGTCGCATCGTTCCACTTTTAACCAACGTTCCGTTGGCTTCAAAGCTCTTTTGAGATCATCGAACAACGTTTGAGAGATGTGTGATATTGTCGCACCCGAATCAATTAGCGGTTGACAAGTTAAGCAGTCCTCCAGGACTGTTTCCAGGTATGGTCGTTTCGATTCGTGTTTAGTGGACATAATCCCCACAAAGTGGAGTGGTCGTTCGCATCGACGTGATTTGTCATTTCTGTTCAAGGTGGAGGCAGGTCGACTTTTCAGATTTTGAGTGGGCTTGGCTTTAACGAAGCGTTTGACCTTTTTCTTCGCAACCTTTGTATCAGAGTCTATAGACAAAGCCCGTGGGCTTGTTTCTTGATCAAGCGGGCCCTGGATAGGGTCTCGAGTGAGAGCGGGAGAGATTTGAATTTTAACATCCTTGCTATGGGTGTTAATTCCTGCGGACCTGGTGTCCAGTAATTCCCCGTCTAGTCCTTGTGACTTATCTTTTACTCTTTTCTCAAATGTTTCTAGCTTTAGTTCTTCACGTAGTGGAACTTCTAGAGAACATTGGTCTACGTTTTGATCGTCCTTCAACCCTTTGTTACCCTTGTGCTCTGACACTTTTTGTGGGTTGAGTGCAGGAACGTAGCGAACAGGTTGATTGTAGCGGTAGTCATGTTGATGGCGATGTACTTTACAGTTATTTCAACCGCGGAGGTTATTGGAATCATGGTTTCGTGGTAGAAACTGTTGTTGTGCGTCATCTCTCAACGCTCCAATACCTGATAATGCACTCTGACTGGAGTGAGTGCTCCTGGTCAAACTTCAAAACCGAGTGGTCAGGGCTCTTAGCGTTGTGAACTTTTGATGCCTCAAAAGCTGTGCTTGCAAGCTCTCTGAGTTGTAAGATAGGCAAGCCAATGTGGCCGGCAGGGCCCAAGTAGGTAATGAAGGTGGGATACATGTTCGACAAAAACATTTGTTTAAATGGTAACAGGTCTTCCATTCCTGTTTCAGTGAGTAGGCCAAAGTAAGCTAAACGAAGCCTATGATAGTAAGCTTGTGGGTGTTCGTTCTGAGCTTGTTTGACGGTGTTAGCCAGTGAGCTATCGTGTTTGCGAGTCGCAGAACCACTGAATTCCAATTTCAAAGCTGTAGCAAGTTTAGCATAGTCATTTAGCACGTGTTGCTGTTGTAGACGAATGAACCTCATCACCTGTCTATTTGACGTTCGCTTCAACAGGTAAACCCTGTCAGAAGCCGTAACGTTCGAGTAGCCACCCAACGCGTCCTCTATGTCAGCTAGGAACGTCTCAGTATCGTTTGGCTGACCTGGAACGGGGTCAAAGGTGGGGAAATTCTTGACGAGTTTGTCAAGGTATTCCACGTCAAACGTGCGGAGAGGGTTGGCTTCATCCTGTGGGGAAAGTGGGGCCGAAAGGCCAAGAGGAGAAGCCAAGCTTTGGCTTTGTTGGCCAAGAGGCGCCATATTACTCAGTGCCGAATGGCCAAGAGGAGAAGATTGAGGGACACATGATGTAGGCAATGTCTGAAACCTATCGTCTTCACTCCTTTGAGTACCGGACTCCGGTTGCTTGGATGGATAGTCATGCTGTAGAGCATGACCATTCTGGACTTCCTCCAGATGGTACCTAAGGGTGGTATTCTGCTGCATTGCAGAGTCCACTTGAGCGCTTAGAGTACTGATTTTGAACACATGAGTGTCACACTTGCTCCTTTCGGTCTCAAACTTACCTGCCATGGTTTGCAGATAGAGGTCTTGAGTACGGAGCGAGAGATTCAGTGATGAGATTTCCTTCGCTTGCTTAGAAATCAATATTTCCATCTTCAGTTCTCTCATCATTCATTTGGTCAGCGACTTCAATGGGTTCTGCTGATTTGTCATCCAACTTTGTCATTGTGTTCATTAACTGATCGTCTTTGGTCTGCAGCGTTTTGAGTAGAACCGTGTTACTTTGAGTAACGTTCAACAAAACTGCCTGCATGTTATCACATTGCGCGCTCCTGTTTGTAGATAACTCTACAGATTTATCTAGTTTGGAGTGGACTACATCGTATTTAGTTTTGGCTAAATCGAGTTGTTCCTGCAGACAACGATTTTGTTGGAGAGTTTGTGCTCGTTCATCGTCATGAGTATTTGCAATTACTTTTAATTGTTCAGATTTCCAATGCAGTTCCTCGACTAGCAGTTCTCTCCACCTGTGCCCTCGTGTTAGCCATGTCTTGCACGTGCTTCAGCTGTGCACTGTGTTATTGGACCGATGCCAACCTTTGATGGTAAATACATAAGTGCTAAAGTGGAGAGAACCGTCAAAAAGCCTGTGTTTGATGGTTGATTTTGGAGAGCGTTCGCAATTTCGGCTGTTTTTTTGCTAATGGCATAATTAGGGTTGGTTTCGCTGCTGAGGTCAGAGATCAGTCCTTTTATGGGTGGAGGTTCACTAATTAGCAGAGGAGTGGTGACCACCTCCTTTGATCGCTTGCACATTATTTAGAAACATTTTGAGGAAAGATTTTCCTATTTTTTTTCGGGTTTGGAATTTTTTGGAAGCTGCAAAGACAAGTTTAATCTATTTATCGATGTTGACGAACCATCAGTACCGTACCAGTAATGTGGAAGTTGGACGTGAATGAATTTGCAAAGCAAATTTAATTAATGAATCAATGCCAATGATTAATCCTACCTGGGTAGGCTATCTGGGTATTAAACTTGAATTAACCTGAGAGGTTGCTTCATCCAGGTTAATATGAGAAGTTTAAAAGTGTCTCATTTGATTGGAAGAACATTAAGGTATGTTCAACAATTTAACTTATTAAATTGACTGAGACGATAATCCATACAATCTCCATTGATTGGATATCATAAGTGTAAACAGTAGATCAAATGTTGGGAACATTCACCACTGTGGTACACTTCTCCCTAAGGCCGAAGCCACATGGGATTCCCGATGGGGCGGGACTTCTGTCAGTACTGGTTTACTGAATGGTTACTGATTGATCAATTTAATGATAAATCAAACCTGTATAGGCTATTTGGGAATTACATTTTAATTAACCTGAGAAGTTGCTTCATCTAGGTTAGTTTGTAAAAAGTTTACGTCTTATTTAGAAAACTCATCAATTTGGATATTATTTAAAAGATCCATTTGACAATGTAAATCTGGCAATTTCACTTATTACTTCAATTGAATAAGACATTGATGTCCGTCTGGATATCATAAGTAATGACTTGAGTGTGACCTGAATAATTCTTGAAGGAAAGTACTGGCACACACTTCAGCCGTCACTGATTGCACACGCTGAAATCAAACGGAAGTAAAAAAAATTGTGAAATTGTGTCATAAAGGAAAACGTCCCTAGCGGACGGAACAGATATGACAGCTGGTTACACAAAGAAAAGGGGGGTTGGGTTTGAGTGAAAGAGCGGGAAGACTGAAGAACAAAGAGAGAAGCGATGTCTCTATCCGGCAGCTACTCTATCGTAAATACAGAATCTTATGCATTCTAAATTACCGCCCATTTGGAAAAGGAAAATGCAATAAATATTTACTCTGAGCTGCGCTTCGGTAGGTTGGTGGTAGATGGAAGGCCGTGTTGCCCAACAGAGTCCTTTGTCCTTTGAAGAGTGTCTCTGGTGGTGAACGGGAAACGTTGTAGTGTCGTCGTTGTGTGGTAGACGGGATACTCTGTCTGTCCTCTCCTAGCCCACGTTTACAGCGGCCGCTGCTAACTCAACGGCTAGGAGGTATCACTTCTGTAGCGAATAAGAGTTCAAAGTTCATACTCATGTCACCACCAAAGCTCACGCTGAGGTTGGCTTCGTTCTGTAGTTATTATCTGAATCCTTCTGACATCGGACCATCATCCTAATGTACCCGGAACAGGAGGTTACATTTTCATCAAGGGCTTATATAGTGGAGGGAGAAGGGTTGTTTCATAGTTTATAACCCATGTCTCTTCACAGGGGCGGGCCACTGATTGAGCAGAGCCCTAACCTTATGAAAACCCAAATCACTCATTTGGAAGCTAACATTACATTTCATCTTTTCACAATAATTTTATATTTAAACATTTGAATTGCACAACAATTCCATGTGAATCTGATAACTATCATGTGTAGACTTTCCAGCTCCAGTTTAGGTCGTCCTGTCATCAGTCATAATGTCTCAGATGACAACCGAACTGACATCATATTCAATAAGTACCAACACATATTTTCAACTGTTCTATTACCGAAATATGGTTCCTTTCCTCTACTTGTTTGATGTTCCCAGACTCTCTATGTTTAACAAAGGCTATTCAAGAGTCCCTCTGTAGAGTCAAGAGATAGGGAAGGAGAAAGGTATTTATGGGGGGGGGGTCATAAACCTTACCCACAGGCCAACGTCATGACAAGACAAACAGAGAAGTGGTTCAAAAACCATGCCTCCATCTTCCCTCCAGATCTTCCACCAGTCCAGAGGGGTTACGGTGGTTGAGCTACCCAGAGAGGGTGAAGCTGTGTGGGGTTGATGTGCTCCAGCACTCATACTCCAGCACTCCAGCACTTAGGATACATGTATTTCCTTAGTGAGTTATCAAGGGTTGTCATTCATATTGTATTTGTTATTCTGATTAGTTTATTTTTAAAGACAAGAATTGTGCTCATAAGACAAAGAGCACTGTCGTGATTTGCTAAAGTCTCTGTACATCAGTGGTCACAAACAAATGTATACATTACAATGAGCACCATGAAGATTAAAATAAAGAGGCATTAAAAAAACAAAATGTGTAAACAAAAATGTATGGAAGTATTTAAAAACCTCTTACTAAGGAAACAAGCAAACTGACAAATCCAATGGATTTCGACAATACATTTCATTTGTCGTTTTGAGTTCCCTTTGCATTAGTTGCCGTGGTCCTTTAGAGAGTTTCGGAGCTGTCGAAGTCTACTTGGTCCAAGAATTACCCATCGACCTTTCTGGTTGTGTCCTGGCTCTGTACCAGAGACACATCAAACAGCAGGTTGTGGTTCGGGTAGCAACAGCCCGGGTGGTGAGCTCAGCAAGGACAGCTTCTTCTGCCTGGGACGCAGCATAGTCTCTGGGTGATAATGCACATTTGCAACAGTAAGTGCACACATATCAAACATTGCATGAGATTTCATGTGTGTGTGTGTGTGTGTGTTTGGTTTTACTATCCTTGTGGTTACCAGAAGTCCTCACAAGGATAGTAATACAAGGACAATTCGGACAAGTGGGTCATTCCGTCGGTCCCCACAGGATATGTTGTGTGGTGGTGTGGTGTGTGGTGTGTGGTTGTGCATGTGGTGTGGGAATGTGTGTGTGTGTGTGTGGGCGTGTGTGTGTGTGTGGCGTGTGTGTGTGGGGTGTGTGGTATGTGTTTCGCATGTCTTACAGCTACATTAGAGACATCGGAACAACAGACTCACTATCGTTTAAAAAACACATCTGCCTTCCCGCTCTCTAATAATTTCCAGACAGACAGCACGCAGCTCCTCCTCCCTCCCTCCCTCCTCCCTCCTCCGTCTCCTACCTGCGCCACTCTCCTATCCCTTTCTCTCCCAATCCACCTGCTCACATACTGACACAGTCATTTGGGACAGAAGCCAGCTGAGTATATCATATCTCATGTCCAACACTGGAGATAGCTGCCAGCTCCAACCAGGCTGGGCCCAAACCGATGGAGAGGGAGGGATGGATTGAGAGAGGGATGGATGGAGGGGGTGCAGTGCAATGAGGCACAGCCAGGGGCGGAACAGCCTGAACGTGGGCAGTGAGGTATGAATGTTTTAATCTGGTCAGGAAATCCTGGTTAGCAAACACAGATTAGAGAGAGGGCTGTCTGATATCAATCCTCAGCAGTCCAACCCTACAGAGACCATGGCTGTGTGTACCAACCAGCAGCTTGATAACTACACCACGTTCACATGAAACTAGAGGCACTTCACACAGTGAATGGATCTGATGCACTGCAATACCAAGGTGGTAAAAAAGAGTGTATGCCGGATGGTACTGTAGCGATACTTGTTTTGTACATTTTTATCATGTTACAGACAAACTGCACAGCGAGAACTGCTCGGCGAAACTTCTGATGTCTCTGTGGATGGACACACACATACACACACTCGTTAGAGCAGACAGTGTCAGGGAGACATTGGTTCACATTAATATGAGTGATATCTGGAGTGAGGTTGTCTGTGGCATGAGACTGAGGAAATAGCGCAGGGCTAGCAGGCTGTTAAGAGAACAGAACAGAGTAGGGCAGAATAGAGCTAGGAGGCTGTTAAGAGAACAGAACAGAGTAGGGCAGAATAGAGCTAGGAGGCTGTAAGAGAACAGAACAGAGCAGGGCGGAGTAGAGCNAGGAGGCTGTTAAGAGAACAGAACAGAGTAGGGCAGAGTGGATCTAGCAGGCTGTTAAGAGAACAGAACAGAGTAGAGCAGAATAGAGCCGGACAAATGGGAGGAGGCAGTCAAGCCTGACCTTGGAACAGCTTCAAATCTGATCCTGGTCCAGCAGTAAAACCACACACACACCGCACACAAACACAAGCAGGTACATGGTGATTTTCTGTTTGATAGGTTCTATACTTTTATAGGAGCAGAACATTAGAAAAGGAAAAAGAACATGGAAGAAAAATGTAGTTTAGTACCACATACTTGTCATGTTTAAGTATATATTAATGTGGAAAATGTAGTTTAGTACCACATACTTGTCATGTTTAAGTATANTGTAGTTTAGTACCACATACTTGTCATGTTTAAGTATATATTAATGTGGAAAATGTAGTTTAGTACCACATACTTGTCATGTTTAAGTATATATTCAATGATGTCAGACAGGTTTCATATGCTGCAATAACAGTTGTGAGGGGATTTAATTCTTGCCTTTACCTTGGGATGTCCAACATTTCCAAGCTCTCCTCTCTCCATAGTATTGTCCCCCCCAACGGCCTCCTCTGCATCAAAGGAACCAGATTAAACCAAGATGCCATTCGTCCGCTTGAAATTAAAACTCATTGTCTAATTAAGATCATAAGTGACACCAAATACATCGACCAGGAAAACAACATGGTAATTGGTTTTAACAAGTGAACGCACCACTACACGCAACATCACTGCAGTAAATGGCCATCTAAATGCAGTTTATGTGTTACCAAGCCTTTCCTTGGGGATGTACTGTACAGTTGAAGTCTGAAGTTTACATACACTTAGGTTGGAGTCCTTAAAACTAGTTTTTCAACCACTCAACAAATTTCTTGTTGACAAACTATAGTTTTGGCAAGTCGGTTAAGACATCTACTTTGTGCATGACAAAAGTAATTTTTCCAACAATTGTTTACAAACAGATTATTTCACTTATAATTCACTGTATCACAATTCCAGTGGGTCAGAAGTTTACATGCACTAGGTTGACTGTGCCTTTAAACAGCTTGGAATATTCCAGAAAATGATGTCATGGCTTTAGAAGCTTCTGATAGGCTAATTGACATCATTCGAGTCAATTGGAGGTGTACCTGTGGATGTATTTCAAGGCCTACCTTCGAACTCAGTGCCTCTTTGCTTGACATCATGGGAAAATCAAAAGAAATCAGCCAAGACCTCAGGAAAAAAATTGTAGACCTCCACAAATCTGGTTCATCCTTGGGAGCAATTTCCAAATGCCTGAAGGTATCACGTTCATCTGTACATACAATAGTACGCAAGTATAAACACCATGGGACCACACAGCCGTCATACCGCTCAGGAGGAGACGCGTTCTGTCTCCTAAAGATTAACGTACTTTGGTGCAAATGAATCCCAGAACAACAGCAAAGGACCTTGTGAAGACGCTGGAGGAAACGGGTACAAAAGTATCTATATCCACAGTAAAACGTGTCCTATATCGACATAACCTGAAAGGCCGCTCAGCAAGGAAGAAGCAACTGCTCCAAAACCGCCATAAAAAAGACAGACTACGGTTTGCAACTACAGATGGGGACAAAGATCGTACTTTCGGAGAAATGTCCTCTGGTCTGATGAAACAAAAATAGAACTGTTTGGCCATAATGACCATCGTTATGTTTGGAGGAAAAAGGGGGATGCTTGCAGGCTGAAGAACACCATCCCAACCGTGAAGCACAGGGGTGGCAACATCATGTTGTGGGGGTGCTTTGCTGCAGGAGGGACTGGTGCACTTCACAAAAAAGATGGCTTCATGAGGAAGGAAAATTATATGAATATATTGAAGCAACATCTCAAGACAACAATCAGGAAGTTAAAGCTTGGTCGCAAATGGGTCTTCCAAATGGACAATGCAGACTTCCAAAGTTGTGGCAAAATGGCTTAAGGACAACAAAGTCAAGGTATTGAAGTGGCCATCACAAACCCCTGACCTCAACCCTATAGAACATTTGTGGGCAGAACTGAAAAAGTGTGTGCGAGCAAGGAGGCCTACAAACCTAACTAGCTCTGTCAGGAGGAATGGGCCAAAATTCACCCAACTTATTGTGGGAAGCTTGTGGAAGGCTACCCGAAATGTTTGACCCAAGTTAAACAATTTAAAGGCAATGCTACCAAATACTAATTGATTGTATGTAAACTTCTGACCCATTTGGAATGTGATGAAAGAAATAAAAGCTCAAATAAATAATTCTCTCTACTATTATTCTGACATTTCACATTCTTAAAATAAATTGGTGATCCTAACTGACCTAAGACAGGGAATTTTTACTAGGATTAAATGTCAGGAACTGTGAAAACTGAGTTTAAATGTATTTGGCTAAGGTGTATGTAAACTTCCGACTTCAACTGGATTAGGCCATATTTTGATGACAACCTTACCTTTGTAAATGTGGTCCATTTTGTCATTCCATATCAATTAAATAGCTACATAGTCATGAAAAATACAGTATTCCAGCAGGCCTAGGTTACTTTATGGCTGGCTCAAGATAACAAGGCTTGTGACTGGATCGCCTGGCAACAGTTTCTCACGCGCACATTGAGGTGTGACCGCACACGCCAAACAGGCTATTTGTCAAACCCTGCTGTGGGTGTGTGATAGATGTGAGGCCAGACGTTGGCTTTGTGTGTTTCTGTTTGCTTAAGCAGCTACCCTTTAGAGCAGATTTGATTGATGAGTAAATATTAAACATGTCCTGTCAAGCCATTCCTGTACCACAAGGTTTGGTGATTAGGCCTGCCTGCTGCCATGCATGCTTACACTGACAGCTCAACACACACACACACACACACACACAACACACACACACACACACACACACACACACACACACACACACACACACACACACACACACACACACACACACACACACACACACACACACACACACACACACACACAGAAACATCTGTTACAAATCTACTCAAGTAATTTATAAGCACACACAGCACACACACACATCCCTACTAACAACAGCACACACACACATCCCTACTAACAACAGCACACACACACAACCCTACTAACAACAGCACACACACATAACCCTACAAACAGCACACAGATACAAACACATGTTCACCCATCATTCATGTTCTAGTGTAAACAAGTCGCAGATTGACACATGCATGCTCATGTATGTTGTTAGCCACCTTGTTAAATGAACAAATGATCTTCTCTGTGATCATGAAGAAAACTATTCGGTACCTTTACAGATTCTGATTGGATCTCGGCACATACTAATAATGAACACTAGGTGGAGCTGTTGATGTACTGTAGAAAAATAACTATTGTCTGAAAAGCTGAAGACAGAGGGATCAAGAGAGACATAATGATGTATATATATATAAACCCTGGATTGCTGATGCTATGAAGCCACCTGCCGCCATATTTATATTCCCCAGAAGGAGCAGTCCTCCAATTAAATGTTTCAAGGATATAGTTACATATATTTAAGTATTTTGTTGTTGTAGTGGGGACAGTACCATTAGTACTCTCTGAAAAAAAGAGAGGAGGGAGAGAGAGAGGGGAAGAAAATAATATTTTAGCACAGGAGTCTACTCTCCATCATGTAGTTGTCGTCGAGCAAGGCTGAGAGGAAAATGATGAAGACAAGGCTGCCACCTGTTGTCTGATCTGCAAAGTACAACCCCACTGTACAGAAACTTTTACCCAAGACCAAACAAAATATTGCTCAGGTTAAATTGTTTTATCGTGCAAAAGTGGAAACAGACACAAAAGTAAGAACCAGTTATAATACATCACCCTTTAATTTGACCATTTCAATTTTGAAATCTGTGCTTACCGAGTCAGTGGCAACATCACTGCTGACAACAATGAGAAAAATAAACGTACAGTGCATTCGGAAAGTATTCAGACCCATTCACTTTTTCCACATTTTGTTACATTACAGCCTTATTCTAAAATTGTTTAAATCGTTTTTTACCCTATAATACCCTATAATGACAAAGCAAAACAGTTTTTTAGAAATTGTTGCTAATTTTTTATATAAAAAAACTGAAATACCACATTTACATAAGTTTTCAGACCCTTCACTGAGTACTTTGTTAAAGCACCTTTGGCAGTGATTACAGCTTCGAGTCTTCTTGGGTATGACGCTACAAGCTTGGCACACCTGTTTTGGGGAGTTTCTCCCATTCTTCTCTGCAGATCCTCTCAAGCTCTGTCAGGTTGGATGGGGTGCGTTGCTGCACAGCTATTTTCAGGTCTCTCCAGATAGGTTTGATTGGGTTCAAGTACAGGCTCTGGCTGGGCCACTCAAGGACATTCAGAACCTGCATTGTCTTGGCTGTGTGCTTAGGGTGGTTGTCCTGTTGGAAGGTGAACCATTGCCCAGGTCTGAGGTCCTGAGCGCTCTGGAGAAGATTTTCATCAAGGATCTCTCTGTACTTTGCTCTGTTCAACTTTGCCTCGATCCTGACTAGCCTCCCGGTCCCTGCCGCTGAAAAACATCCCCACAGCATGATGCTGCCACCACCATGCCTCACCATAGGGATGGTGCCAGGTATCCTCCAGACGTGATGCTTGGCATTCAGGCCAAAGAGTTCAATCTTGGTTTCATCAGACCAGAGAATATTGTTTCTCATGGTCTGAAAGTCTTTAGGTGCCTTTTGGCAAACTTCAAGCGGGCTGTCATGTGCCTTTTACTGAGGGGTGGCTTCCGTCTGGCCACTCTACCATATAGGCCTGATTGGTGGCGTACTGCAGAGATGGTTGTCCTTCTGAAAGGTTTTTCCATCTCCACAGAGGAACTCTAGAGCTCTCTCAGAGTGACCATCGGGTTCTTGGTCACCTCCCTGACCAAGGCTCTTCTCCCCCAATTGCTCAGTTTGGCCGGGCGGCCAGCTCCAGGAAGAGTCTTGGTGGTTCCAAACTTCTTCCATTTAAGAATGATGGAGGGCACTGTGTTCTTGGGGACCTTCAATGCAGCAGACATTTTTTGGTAAGCTTCCCAGATCTGTGTCTCGACTTAATCATGTCTTGGAGCTCTACGGACAATTCCTTCGACCTCATCGCTTGGTTTTTGCTGTGATCTGCACTGTCAACTGTGGGACCTTATATAGACAGGTGTGTGCCTTTCCAAATCATGTCCGATCAATTGAATTTACCACAGGTGGACTCCAATCAATTTGTAGAAAAATCTCAGGGATGATCGTTAACAGAATGGACCTGAACTCAATTTTGAGTCTCATAGCAATGGGTCTGAATACTTATGTAAAAAAGGTATTTCTGTTTTCTATTTGTAATACATTTTGTAAAATTTCTAAAAACCTTTTTTCGCTTTTTATATAATCACTTTTAGAATAAGGCTGTAACGTAACAACATTTGGAAAAAGTAAATTTGGTCTGACTACTTTCCAAAGGCACTGTACATACCAGACAATTTTAAAGTATTGTGATGTAAGGAATCACATCACAAAATCATCTCTAAATACAAAATCTACATTTCCATTTTACGATCAATTCTTTACAACTCATTTATATGTACTCTAAAGTGCAGTATGATTTACAGTTTTTAACAATCACTTTGGCACTAATTACAGAACCTTGTGGTCATTTTTCAAAACCCTAGACACAAAACTCATAACGGTCATCACTTGTAGCACAGGCTGTCCAATGTTCAAAACATTGCATTGTGCATTCACATCTTTAAAGAAACCTTGCACTTGCAGAATCATAGTTTCGAATAACTCATTTATCAAGAAATACCACAGGAACATTCATTTAGATTACCCACACACAATATACCGATAGTTTCACTGTGTAGTTGTTCGTACAATCATGAAATATTGTCGTACAAAATATGTGATACATGTTCCATTATGCTACTACACGTAAATACATCACTGTAAAAGGACTAGTAGAGAGAATACTACAGACACTGAACAAAATATGACATTTATTGATGAAATACAATAAAATCACAACATAGCTTTCTTTGAATCAAAGCAAAAATGATTTGCTGCAAAAAAAGAAAGAACAGTTAAAGGTCAACTGCAGTGTTCCTCACCTGGCTTACTGTAAAAAGCAAAACAAAAGATTGATTAGTGTACTTCTATATTTCCATCAACACTGTCTTGTGGATTTGGCCACAGGTTCTCATCCACATCACAATGGATGTTTTCATTAGCCAAACATCTTGGGAAGAATCTTCGGGCATGGCGAATCCAGGCCTGACACTAGTCTTCCGTGATGTCATTGCATGCGTCATCCATGGCCTGGAGAAGGGTGGCTTGTTCATGAGGGCGCCTATCATATACCTTCCACCTCCATGTGGAGAAAAATTCCTCAATCGSATTAAGGAAAGGAGAGTATGGGGGTAAGTACAGGGTGGTGAATTGTGGATGGGCCTGAAACCATGCTTGCACCATTTGAGCATGGTGCAACCTGACATTATCCCACGCAAGGACATAGGTCATGCCCTCAGCTCTACAGACCTGATTTAGCTCATCAAGGAAGGTTACATTCGAACAGTGAATCATGTGGCTGCCTGCAACTCAATATATAGAGTATATAGAGTAGAGAGCTTAAGTTGTTGTTCGACCAAACATTAGAACGGGCAAGATGCGTAATCTAAGCAACTGGCTGTGGGTATGATTGTTGATGCCACACATGGTGATTCCAGCATCTCAGAAACAGCTGCCTTCCTGGGATTTTTATGCACTACAGTATCTAGAGTTTACAGAGAATGGTGCGATAAACAAAACACATTCAGTGAGTCGCAGTTCTGTGGGCAAAACACCTTGTTAATGAGAGAGGTCAGAGGAGAATGTCCAGACTTATTCAAGCTAACAGAAAGGCCACAAATGCTCAAATAACAGCTGTTTAAAACAGTGGTGCAGAAGGGCATCGTACAACACCGTGAATAATTCAGGCTGTTGTGGAGGCAAAAGGGGAACCTACCCAGTAGTGGCCGGTGAGTGGCCGGTGAGTGTACAGTAATGTCAAATCTGAAAACATGGTCTGGAAAAGTGGTACATGGGACCATAGAAACAGTGTCTGATAAAGAATGATGATTAAATATTACATCCATAGATAATGTAGTACAGTTGGTTCATGTTCCACGGTAATTGGTGTCAATGGATCTCGTTATCCTGAAACGTTCATGATCTAAACATGGAATATTGTTTGTCAGTTTCCATAAATCTATGCATTAAGAGTAATGCAACAGTTACTTATCATTTTGAGCAGTTGTATCAATTGATAGTTAGATCATTGTAATGAAATGAATAGACAGTCATTTCAGATGTAATGTGTGAATTGCATTTTGAAGTGGTAATACTTTGATGTTAAGTTGTATCATTTTGAACAGGTGATTTTAGTTCAATGAACAAATGATCTTAGCTTTATGTGTACTGTATCCAAGCAATTGGAAAAAGTGTTAGAGTTTTGAAAAATTTGCATTTTGACCATTGGTTGTGAGTTTTGTGTCTAGAGTTTTGAAAAATGATATTGAGGTTCCGAAATTAGTGTCAGAGTGATTATTAAACTGTAAAAGCACACTTTCATTTAAAGAGACTAATCATTTGGTCTTCTAAGAAATACAATATTTTAATGTGATTCCCATCTCGGTGAGAATCGAGAGCTCCATTGCTACGTCTTGGTAACTGACTTTTTCCCCCATAGTGGCCTACTGAATGTCTTTCAGTTACTGAATAACTTCAGTAACTCAATCTCTCTCAGTTACTGAATTACTTTTAATAACTGAATCTCTCTCAGTTACTAACCTAAAAGGATGATACAATTCTAGGAACTTTCTGCATTTGAGTTTATGTACAAATATATTATTACAGAATGTTACAAGCTCTTTCTCTCTTTAGGTGGTATCGGAAGAGCTGAGATGTGCTCTTAAGTTAAACATTCTGGAATTGTATTTCTATTACTACATCTTGACGAAAACCAATTTCCCTTAAATCTCTACCAGAGGAGGCTGGTGGGAGGAGCTATAGGAGAAAGTGGGCTCATTCTAATGGCTGGAATTGAATCAATGCAACGGAGTCAAACACGTTGTTTTCATGGGTTTGATGTGTTTGGAACCATTCCATTGATTCCATTCCAGCCATTACAATGAGCTCGTTCTCCTCCTATAGCTGCCCTCACCAGCCTCCTCTGATGTCTACATGTTTACCATACTATCATGTATTTTATTCATCTCCAAATTGAGCCACCTTATCTCTGAGTAAAGTTTAGATCAACTCAGAGAAATGAGACCTGAGATATTTCCTGTCTAAATGAGAGACCACATGGTAAAGTGGAGGTATTTGCTTGTCTTTTGGTGTTAGCAGACAGACTGTTTTGCAGGTCTTACCCAACCCCAATCAATGGTACCAAGTATGTCCCATTCAAACCATAGTACAGTCGTGGCCAAACGTTTTGAGAATGACACAAATATTAATTTCCACAAAGTTTGCTGCTTCAGTGTCTTTAGATATTTTTTGTTAGATGTTACTATGGAATACTGAAGTATAATTACAAGCATTTCATAAGTGTCAAAGGCTTTTATTGACAATTACATGAAGTTGATGCAAAGAGTCAATATTTGCAGTGTTGACCCTTCTTTTTCAAGGCCTCTGCAATCCGCCCTGGCATGCTGTCAATTAACTTCTGGGCCACATCCTGACTGATGGCAGCCCATTCTTGCATAATCAATGTTTGGAGTTTTGTTTGTCCACCCCCCTCTTGAGGATTGACCACAAGTTTTGTTCCCCGAGCCACTTAGTTATCAATTTTGCCTTATGGCAAGGTGCTCCATCATGCTGGAAAAGGTATTGTTCATCACCAAACTGTTCCTGGATGGTTGGGAGAAGTTGCTCTCGGCGGATGTGTTGGTACCATTCTTTATTCATGGCTGTGTTCTTAGGCAAAATTGTGAGTGAGCCCACTCCCTTGGCTGAGAAGCAACCSCACAKATGAATGGTCTCAGGATGRTTTACTGTTGGCATGACACAGGACTGATGGTAGCGCTCACCTTGTCTTCTCCGGACAAGCTTTTTTCCGGATGCCCCAAACAATCGGAAAGGGGATTCATCAGAGACAATGACTTTACCCCAGTCCTCAGCAGTCCAATCCCTGTACCTTTTGCAGAATATCAGTCTGTCCATGATGTTTTTCCTGGAGAGAAGTGGCTTCTTTGCTGCCCTTCATGACACCAGGCCATCCTCCAAAAGTCTTCGGCTCACTGTGCGTGCAGATGCACTCACACCTGCCTGCTGCCATTCCTGAGCAAGCTCTGTACTGGTGGTGCCCCGATACCGCAGCTGAATCAACTTTAGGAGACGGTCCTGGCACTTGCTGGACTTTCTTGGGCGCCCTGAAGCCTTCTTCACAACAATTGAACCGCCCTCCTTGAAGTTCTTGATGATCCGATAAATGGTTGATTTAGGTGCAATCTTACTGGCAGCAATATCCTTGCCTGTGAAGCCCTTTTTGTGCAAATCAATGATGATGGCACGTGTTTCCTTGCAGGTAACCATGATTGACAGAGGAAGAACAATGATTCCAAGCACCACCCTCCTTTTGAAGTTTCCAGTCTGTTATTCGAACTCAATCAGCATGACAGAGTGATCTCCAGCCTTGTCCTCGTCAACACTCACACCTGTGTTAACGAGAGAATCACTGACATGATGTCAGCTGGTCCTTTTGTGGCAGGGCTGAAATGCAGTCCACATGTTTTTGGGGGTATTCAGTTCATTTGCATGGCAAAGAGAGACTTTGCAATTAATTGCAATTCATCTGATCACTCTTCATGACATTCTGGAGTATATGCAAATTGACATCATTCAAACTGAGGCAGCAGACTTTGTGAAAATTAATATTTGTGTCATTCTCAAAACTTTTGGTCACGACTATACACCTCAAGGGTTCAAATTGTAAACCTCAGTGTGTAACAAGATCAAGGGGAAATATTAGATGAGAGGGTTTAGGAGATGTGTGCCACAAAAGGCTACTTTCAGTCCAACCAGTCAAGGCAGGACAGTCACCCCAGGTGCACTCTCCTTCTCCTTCCTACTCTTCCTTCTCTTCGTCCCCCAACTCCATCCCCTCCACCCACACAGGTCCAGCATCGTTGGGCAGAAACACTAGAGCTTATCCTAGTGCCGCCAAAGTCAGCCAACTGGCCCTGTGCACTGCAACCAGCCAGAGTGAGCATAATGTGCAGCGAAAGGTCCTCACTGTACAGACAAAACATAGCCATTGGCTGTTCAGCTTAAAAAGACCCCAGTACGCAGCAGCAATGAGCTCCTGTGGATCGTCCCACTAGTCCCCAGTCTGTGTTGAAAGAGCTCCCCCTTAAGGCATGTTTCTGTCACTTCTAGCTGCAGTGATTTTAGACAGGGCACTTAAGGGGAGGTCATTTTGTTTCTGAGCATGAGGGTTTCTATGTCCACTCCTGTCTGTCCTACTGTGTCGGGCCTCTCTCACCCTCACCGGCCCAGTCATGGCTACTTTGTTCGGGTTGACCTTAACTGAACTAGGCTGACGCTGTGAGGCGGCCAGTTTGGCAGCCTGTCTCTGCCTGGCGGCAAGCTCAGGGAACTGCTTGGTGTAGAGAGTGTCTGTGTACTGCAGCTCTGGAGTGACCAGGTTCTGACAGTGTGTTTTGGTGGGCCCGACCAGCCCAGGGTTCAGGTTGTAGCCCTGGATGATGGCCGCCCCGTACTGGAAGGGCTTCAGCCCGGCGTCCTTCACCTGCGACGGGTCCACTGCACCACCATCCTTCAGGCAGGTATTGGCTAGTTCGGCACGTCGCTCCTGCAGCCGAGTCACCTCCCGCCTCATCTCCTCACGCCCCACAGTAGTGTCCACGCGTCGCCAGAAGGTGATGTTAAAGTGCAGGTAGAGCTGCCAGTCAAGGGCATTCCAGGCTCTGATCTTGTCGGCGGTGTGCGGGGAGAGCATGTGCCGTGTGCGCTCGCTTCGGCTGTTCAACTTAAAGGAGACGACATCGTCCAGAGACCAGCAGAGGGCGCGCTTGAGCAGGATCATGGACTCGTCAAAGTACTCTGAGATGAGGATGAGGTGGAAGTCCTGCTCGATGGCGCCAATGGCTTTGGCGCCCCGCGTCTCCAGGTCTCCGGGCGTCTCTGTTGCGACGTTGTTGTCGAAGCCAAAGTCAAAGGTCAGGATGTTACGGGCATAATGGTTGTTGGGCAGGGAGGTGTTGTAACCACGCCAACCATTGTCAAGGAAGTCGTCCAGGCTGCGGGCCTTGTGGAAGGCGGGGATGCTCTTGTAGTAGATGAAGATGGACTCCATCATGGCAACGGGGTTCTTCAGGATGGAGAAGTAGAACGTGTCCTGGGGCATCACTTTCCTCACCTGAGACACAACAGAAAAAGACCAAAACAAGAACAAAATGTGTTAGTGGGATGCCTTGGTGGTATATAATAATTTAACAATTATTGGCAAAAAAATCTAGTAAAATTAATCTTGTGTTAGTCTGAACCTCAATATTACCTATGACGCAGTGGAGGCTGCTTAGGGAAGGACGGCTCATAATACTGGCCAGAACAGAGCAAATGGAAGGGCATCAAGCACACGGAAACCATGTGTTTGATGGAAACAATGTGTTTGATGTATCTGATAGCATTTCACTGATTCCGCTCCAGACATTACCACAAGCCCGTCCTCCCCAATTAAAGTGCCACCAACCTCCTGTGCTATGATGATAGAACTCACCTCTGCTGGTCTGAACCTCATGTGGTTGCACATGATGTTGAACTCTTTGACACTGCGGCTCCTCACTCCCTCCACAAAGTGTGAGGCGAAGAAGAAGGGATAGAACAGCTGGCTGTGCTTGTTCAGTGGAAGGGCGAAGGTCAGATTGCGGCTGTCGCCATAGCGATATAAGATGTTCAGGATGGTGCTGCTGGCCGTTTTGTGCGTCTTGAGAAAGACAATGTGGTTCTTCGGCCGACAGGTGGCGCTGGCTATCTCCGATTTCACCTCATTTATCACCCCGGCAACTACAGAGTTGGTGCCTAAAGGGGCGGGGCTGTTTCTACTCTTCAGTAGATTGGTTGAGGGGAGTTRGGGAGGTTTGTAAGGTAAGGTGGATACCACTTTGATAGGTGGGTGGCCCAGCTGGAGAACTACAGACCCAGGAACCCCCAAATGCAACTCATCATCACCCAGTGTGACTTTGGGCAGGGCTGCCTTTACTGCTGAAACTTTACCCCTTGCCTCTTTCCTAGAGTCTTTGACCTTATTGACAGTGTATGAGAGCTTTAGATGTTGGTGATGCTTCTGGACACGCCTCTCCACCCCTGGCTCATCTCTACTATGTTGATGTTCTGCTACCTTCTGGTTCCCTTTGGCCCGTTGTTTAAGAGCTCCTTCCTCCTGTGACCTCATTTCCTCTTCTACGACAGGGGCGTGCGAAGAGCGCAAGCGTACCCAGTCCCTCTGCTCTGTCGGGAGCGTTCTTTGGATCTTGATGGTGAACTGCACATTCAGGAGCTTCTCGCTTAACATCTTATCGTTCCTGAAACCAAACAGTGTTAGACTACAGTTAGCCAATCACTGTCAGCCTGTTTCAAAACAAAACAATTATCCAGAACTGTGAAGTGGAATGTAAAAGCTTGTTAGTTTCACCAAACATGATCTATTATATTGACAAGTTAGGAGAGTGACCACTCTAACAATCAAAATACATGTCCTCAATGATTGAAGGCAGGCGCGATCAGGTGGGACTATTCTAGCCAATGAAAGGGCAGATACTCGTGTGAACAACAGTCGTTTTTCTCAAAGTTGTCAGAATTCCAAGTGCATCCACTTATATCAGTACATTTGTAACAGACTAAAGGTTGCAAAACTTACAGTGCATTCAGAAAGTATTCAGACCGCTTTACTTTTTCCAACTTTTTGTTACGTTACAGCCTTATTCTAAAATTGATTAAATTACATGTTTTACATGTTCAATTACAATACACCATAATGACAAAGTGAAAACAGTTTTTTTGAAATGTTTGCAAATTTATAAAAATAAATAAAACAGAAACCTTATTTACATAAGTATTCAGACCCTTTGCTATAAGATTTGAAATTGAGCTCAGGGCCACCCTGTTTCCGTTGACCATCCTTTAGATGTTTCTACAACTTTAGATGCTTCTACAACTTCCACCTGTGGTAAATTCAATTGATTGGACATMATTTGGAAATGCACACACCTGCCTATATAAGGTTCCACAGCTGACAGTGCACGTCAGAGCAAAAACCAAGCCATGAGGTCAAAGGAATTGTCCATAGAGACAGGATTGTGCACATATCTGGGGAAGGTTACTAAAACATTTCTGCATCATTGAAGGTCCCCAAGACACAGTGGCCTCCATCATTCTTAAATGAAGGAAGTTTGGAACCACCAAGACTCTTCCTAGAGGTGGCCGCCTGGCCAAACTGAGCAATCGGGGGAGAAGGGCCTTGGTCAGGGACGTGACCAAGTACCCAATGGTCACTCTGACAGAGCTCCAGAGTTCCTCTGTGGAGATGGGAGAATCTTCCAGAAGGACAACCATCTCTGCAGCACTCCACCAATCAGGTCTTTATGGTAGAGTGGCCAGACGGAAGCCACTTCCCAGTAAAAGGCATATGACAGCCCGCTTGGAGTTTGCCAAAAGCCACCAAAAGGACTCTCAGACCATGAGAAACAAGATTCTCTGGTCTGATGAAACCAAGATTGAACTCTTTGGCCTGAATGCCGAACTCTTTGGCCTGAATGCAAAGCGTCACGTCTGGAGGAAACCTNAGAGTTTCTCTGTGGAGATGGGAGAACCTTCCAGAAGGACAACCATCTCTGCAGCACTCCACCAATCAGGCCTTTATGGTAGAGTGGCCAGATGGCAGCCACTCCTCAGTAAAAAGGCACATGACAGCCCGCTTGGAGTTTGCCAAAAAGGCACCTAAAGGACTCTGACCATGAGAAACAACTCGTTGGCCTAAATGCAAAGTGTCACGTCTGGAGGAAACCTGGCACCAATCCCTACGGTGAAGCATGGTGGTGGCAGCATCATGCTGTGGGGATGTTTTTCAGCGGCAGGGACTGGGAGACTAGTCAGGATCGAGGGAAAAATGAACGGGGCAAAGTACAGAGAGACCCTTGATGAAAATCTGCTGCAGAGCGCTCAGGACCTCAGACTGGGGCAAAGGTTCACCTTCCAACAGGACAACGACCCTAAGCACACAGCCAAGACAATGCAGGAGAGGCTTCAGGACAAGTCTCCGAATGTCCAGAGCCCGGACTTGAACCCGATCTAACATCTCTGGAGAGACCTGAAATTAGCCTTGCAGCGACGATCCCCATCCAACCTGACAGAGCTTGAGAGGATCTGCAGAGAAGAATGGGAGAAACTCCCCAAAACAGGTGTGTCAAGCTTGTAGCGTCATACCCAAGAAGATTCGAAGCTGTAATCGCTGCCAAAGGTGCTTCAACAAAGTACTGAGTAAAGAGTCTGAATACTTATGTAAATGTGATTTTTCCCAAAAAACATTTTTATAAATGTTTGCTTTGTCATTATGCGGTGTTGTGTGTAGATTGATGAGGGTAAAAATAACAATTTAATCAATTTTAGAATAAGGCTGTAACGTAACAACATTTTGAAAAAGTAAAGGGGTCTGAATACTTTCCGAATGTATATTCAATCAAACAAGCCTCACTCAATTCGACATTCTCTCATAGACAAATCCTCTCGTTTCACCCATTCCTCTCTGGTTTCACTGCCAGTAATATCAATCCAGGTAGTATGAAGATCTGACCCAATAGCTACAGATGTAGGATCTTAATTTGAGCCAGTTTGCTACAGCATGAAAATTATCCTGTAGCAACAGAACATTTTAATTAAGTGGATTATAATTAATGTAATACATTTTTCATAATTTAAAATCAAGCCTAAAATGTCTAAATGGAAATTACAAATCTTTAAAAACCTTTTATAACCTAAAATAGACTAAAAGTTTTACATTTCCTGCTATGCAGGAAAGTTCTCCTGCAGCAGGTTGATCAAATAAAGATCCTACATCTGTATGTACAGTAGAACCAGACTCACCTGGATTGCCAGACGACTCCTAGGATCTGGATGGCCACACAGAGCACAGTGAGGGCCATGAGCACCATCCATAGATTGCGCATGTGGCTGCACAGAACTACCTTCAGCCACCTGCAGGGGGGGAGACCAACCACAGGAACCACATTAGAGTCTGCAGCAGCATCAGGTACCGAAATACTACAGACAACGGGACTGATTCTATGATTATAAACGAATTTAAAGAATCTCAGGAATATCCTGTGTCTTTAACTAAATTATTTTATACCAACCTGCTGATATAATCTCATTCCAAAGCTGTAACTTAATTTTCAAATCTAATTTTCAAATCATAACCATGACACCTTTGGGTTAAAATGAGTACTGATCTATGCTAGACCACAGAAATTATCTCTGTACTGTTGGATGTTTTTTCTTGAGGCTTGGTGGCTATAATTAGGATGACTGCTGCGCATGTGTTTGTATACACATGGTGTATAAGAGAGGGAAGAGATAATCTCAATGATTTACAAGACAATCCAACAGCATCTCAATGAGCGGAACAGTGATTCACAGAAACTCTTCTAACCGTAGAGGAAACGTCACTATGACTGTTGGATTGGAATGCCTGTGGCGTAGTGGTGCATTGACCTTTCCCATCTGTTTGTGGGCTTCATGTTCTAATCAGAGAAATGAGCTGCCCTGTTTGATTCGGCCCATTGAACTGGCGTTGGCTAAATTAGAAGAAGAAAAACAACAATCCTCAATACACCCTCTGGACCACTCTGCCCATACTGTGTGTGTGTTTCTGCTTCTGTTACAGCTACATCAGAAACATCTGGAACATCTGCCTTCTGCCTGAATGATTTCCAGACAGTTCTACCTCCCTCCCTCCCCCTTCCTCCATCTCTTCCCCTTCCTACTTTCCTCCTTCCATATATCTCCCACTCCCGCTCTTCTCTCTCACACATCCACCTGCTCACATGCTGTATATGTTCGTGCATGTTGTGTGTGTGGTGCGTCTGTGTGTGTGTGTGATTGTGCATTCTGCGTGTGGTGTGTCTGTGTGTGTGTCTGCCTGTGCATGTGAGTGTGTACATATGAGTATGTGTGTGTGTGTGTCCCTGAGCACAATCCATAAGTGCATGGCACCACTATCCTGTTCTTCAGCTGCCCCAGCTGTTTGTCAGTGTAGTACATTAGTCTGGCCACCAGGGGATTAAAGCATGAAGACATGGGATGATGATGTCACTGTGGAGCTAGTTGATTGACTCAAGCAGGCATGCCACCACCATGACTAAACAACACTACACATTACCCATGATCCTCTAGTTCAGTTGCCACCCTGGAAGCAGCTAATGGGCAAACTGATTAATCCATGTCACAAATGGAGTAAAGACAAGGGAGACAAACATGAAAATACCAGGCTATGTAGTTGCTAGGGACATGACACACAATGTGCCCTTAATATACCATTATATGCCATCCTCCCTGTTTGTAGTGGTTTTTCATTGAACTCTGTTGCAACTTGCTTATGCATTGTGGCACTGACTAAATATGTCCCTGCCGTTGTGTGCTAGCAACATGGTTTCTGTGGGTTCTGGTTTGCGTTTGATCAGTTTTTTTACTGTACTTTTCCATGTGCATGGATAACTCCACTACGACACAAACGGAATAGGGGTGACGTTCCTTTTTAACATGAATGAATAATGGAGTGAAACACTATGAAAGAGTTGGCTGTTTGAACTGATATTTGTCAGGAGTGAGAGAAAGAGAGAGAAAGAGAGAGAGAGGGACTGTTATTCTAGATACATCACTGATCTACATACAGTACCTTCAGATAGTGTTCACACCCCTTGACTTTTCCACATTTTGTTGTGTTACAGCCTGAATTTAAAATGGATTAAACACAATGCCCCATACACACAATACCCCATAATGTCAAAGAGGAATCGTGTTTTAAGAAATGTTTATAAATTAATTTTTAAAAAGCTGCTTAAAAATGTTGCTTAAAACCTCTTGACGCTAGGGGTCAGATTTTTATTATTTTTTAAAATAACGTTCCCAAGGTAAACGGACTATTTCTCAGGTCCAGATCGTAGAATATGCATATAATTTACAGATTAGGATAGAAAACACTCCAAAGTTTCCAAAACTGTCAAAATATTGTCTGTGAGTATAACAAAACTGATTCTGCAGGCGAAAACCTGAGGAAATCTAACCCGGAAGTGATTTTTAAAATTTTAAATCTGTGTTTCCTTGCCCGTCTTTCTTCCATTTAAAGGGGTATCAGCCAGATTCCTTTTCCAATGGTTCCCTCAGGCTGTGTCTACGCTTTACACATAGTTTTAGGCTTTTATTTTGAAAAATGAGCGAGGATTTTTCAAAACTAGTCAGGTGTCCTTTGATTAGTTCCTGCGCGCGAGAGGGGTAGCTCTCCATTTTCTTTCTCTCTTTTATTGAATAGGTTACGGTCCTTGAAATATTATCGATTATGATTATAAAAACATTTGACATGTTTCTACGAACATTACGGATACTTTTTGGAATTTTCGTCAAACGGAACGAGGCTTTGGTTTTCTGAAATAACGCGCAACCCAAATGGCGTTTTTTTGTTATAAAAGTAATATTTATCGAACAAAAAGAACATTTATTGTGTAACTGGGAGTCTCGTGAGTGCAAACATCCGAAGATTATCAAAGTAAGCGATTCATTTTATTGCTTTTCTGACTTTCGTGACCATGCTAATTTTGGGGCTAGCTGTTCTAGCATTGATTGATACACTCACAAAAGCTTAGATTGCTTCTTTGCAAAGCATATTTTCAAATTCTGACACGATATGTCGAGCAGTGAATTTTCAAACAGATTCAACCACCAAGACCAGGGAAGTTTTCCAATGCCTTGAAAAGAAGGGAACCTATTGGTAGATGGGCCAAAATAAAAAAAAGCAGACATTGGATAATCCTTTTGAGCACGGTGAAGTTGTTAATTACCAATTTTGGATTGTGTATCAGTACACCCAGTTTGCGGAGAGAAAGGAAACCGCTCAGACATTTCACCATGAGGCCAAGGTGACTTTGAAACAGTTCAGACTTGAATGGCTGTGATAAGAGAGAACTGAGGATGGATCATCAACATTGTAGTTACTCCACAATACTAACCTAAATGAATGAGTGAAAAGAAGGAGCCGTTACAGAATACAAATATTCCAAACAAGACACTAAAGTAATAGTGAAATAGAATTTTGTCCCGAATACAAAGTGTTATTGTTTGGGGCAAATCCAATGCTACTGTAACGCACGTCGTCGGAGAAGGAGAAGAGGACCAAGGTGCAGCGTGTAAAGTGTCATACTATTTAATTAAAATATGAAACACTAGACAAAACAACAAACACGGACAAAACGAACAGTTCTGAAAGGTGAAACAAATACTAAACAGGAAACAACCACCCACAAAACACAGGTGGGAACAGGCTACCTAAGTATGATTCTCAATCAGAGACAACGATAGACAGCTGCCTCTGATGAGAACACACACCAGGCCAAACACATAGAAATACAAAACAAGGACAACATAGAACACCAGACATAGAATGCCCACCCAAACTCACGCCCTGATCAACCAAAATAGAGACATAAAAAGGATCTCTACGGTCAGGGCGTGACAGCTACACATTACTGAGTACCACTCTCCATATTTTCAAGCATAGTGGTGGCTGCATCATGTTATGGGTATGCTTGTAATCATTTTTCAGGTACAAAATCTACGGAATGGCAAAATCCTAGAGCAAAACCTGGTTCAGTCTGCTTTCCACCAGACACTGGGAGATTAATTCACCTTTCAGCAGTACAATAATCTAAATCACATGGCCAAATCTATACTGGAGTTGCTTACCAAAAAGATCAACTACCAATTTGACAGAGCTAGAAGAATTTTCAGAAGAATAATGGGCAAACTTTGCACAATCCAGGTGTAGAAAGCTCCTCGTGACCTACCAAAAAAGACTCACAGCTGTAATTGCTGCCAAAGATGCTTCCACAAAGTATTGACTAGGGAGTGTGAATACTTGTGTAAATGAGAGACAGTATTTCTGTATATAATTTTCAATAGAATTGCAAACATTTCTACAAACATGTTTTCACTTCGTCATTATGGGGTGTTGTGTGTAGATGGGTGAGAAAAAACAAACAATTTAATCCGTTTTGAATTCAGGCTGTAACACAACTAAATATGCAATGAGTCAAGGGGTATGAATACTTTCTGAAGGCACTGGATAGGTAGAAGTAAATATAATTTTACATTTATCTTAAATGACCCCATTTTCATGAATTTGATGATACACGCTTGAAGCTCATTAAAAAACAGCATGTGACTTGAACCAGGAAGTAGGCAAGACTTTCATAGGGTATAGGACACAGGAAAGGATACCACAGTAGGAGAGAGAGTATTTGAAGTCTGTCCAAAGTCATGGTAATTACAACCGGTTAAGTTGCTGTACATAAGTCAAAGAAAACAACATTGTGGTGACCTTGTACCCTGAAGACATTCCTGTCTCTGCCTCCTGCCTGCCTTCAGGTGAAATAAGATATCAGGTTTGGATATAGCCTAAAGAATGTTCAATTTTACCAGATACTTAGAATAGTAATGACAACCACACTCTCTCCACATCTCCCGCCATCTCTCTCTCACTCTCTTTCTCATTCTCTGTCTCTTTCTCTCTCACTCTGTCTGTCTGTGTCTCTCTCTCGCTCTCTGTCTTTCTTGGATACAAATACTCTGCCTGACTCCACTCACAACTCCTAACACACACGATCTCTGCACACAAACCACACTCCGATACACACACACACACACACACACACACACACACACACACACACACATACATGCAGAGTCTAGCAGCTCATTTAGATGTGGCAGTTAAAGGCTTAAATGCTTATATGAGGAGATCAAATCAAAGGTTACCTCTAAAGAAAGATCCAGAGCCAACTAATTTAGATTTACTTAACCAATGAGTTGGATAAGAACAGCCAACTGGTTTTGTCATGCCCTGTGGTCACATCCAGTTCCACTGCACTGAATAAAAACACAGACTTTCCAAAAACCTTCCTCAGTCCTGCACCGCAAACAATTGCCGGTCAAACAAAAAATGGAGAGGGACTGGGGTTAGTTTGAGTCTAACTGGAGGACCGTGGCACCCCCAAAATCCCTTCCACATGAAGAGAGAGGGAGAGGAAGAGAGAGAATAGTTGATTTAATAGTCGTGATACTAATAGCTGAATTTGATGACATTTCTACATAAGTCACATACATGTAAGTCACTGAAGACTACCGACATCCACGTCTCACTGAGGACCCCTACAGGGCAGCACAGTCGATAATAATCAAACTACGGCGCTACATTTCAGCACAGACCCAATACAAACACAGCTTAGAGAAGGAAACCTCATTCATGATAAGCAGATGTATGCAAATTCACTGCATGCAAACTAAGGATTAGACTATAGTGTGATCAGCACTATATCCAATTTCTCCAATTTGTAGAATTAATACTTACACACACGCACACGCACACACACACACACACAATGACAATACTTCTATTGTGATATGAACAGTAATAACAGTCATATTGCCAAGGTATTAAATTGAGCAGCAGCAGCCTACAGAGAGATAGACAAACACCAGGAGGCCACGGAGCCCATGGACATAAGCAATGAATAAAAGGGCTTTTTAACAAAACGCTTCAGGTTTTCCCAGGCTATGGAGACATCTGGAGAATGGCCTGCTGCACAGCTACACTCCTGCATGCCAGCCGACACATATACACAGTTCACCACACACATGCACATGCCCACACACACACACACACACACAACACACACACCACACACACACACACACACACACACACACACACACACACACACACACACACACCCACACACACACACACACACACACACACACACACACACACACACCACACAGACCCACACAACACATGCCACACAACACCACACACATGCACACACACACACACACACACACACACACGTGCCCGCACACACACACATACATTCCCACAGGGATTTAAAGTACATCAGATTCTCTCATATACTACTCTGGGCGCTACACACACACTCAGACAGGATCATGATGCACAGATGCATAGATTCACACAAACATAGCCTACATACACTGAGCATTTTCCGTCACTCTCCCTCCCTCTAACTTTCTACCTGGGGTTGGACTTTTGGTCACAAGGGATGGAAAGGCCCTGAACCCAGTCCTACTGTATATGATGGATGGCAGGCTTGCATGCTTTCCCAGGTCACATTTATGTCTTTAATAACATTTCCCAACTCCTACCTGGCTGATCCGGACTTGACCTGTTAAACAGGGAGTTGTGGTAATCTCCCTGGATGTTGATCCCTTATCATGACACACAACCCTACAGAATGACTTCTAGGTCTTTTCGTATGTTTAAAATATTTGTATTAGATTATACAGTAGTAGCTACTTGTGTAAACAGTAAGATTATGCAGTCTGTTCATAGTAATATAGCTATTATCTGTAACAGTAAAAGGAAAACGTATAGTGGTTGATTCTGTGTCCTTGTGTGGAGTAAGGTCGGGCAGACCGGTTTATTATGGCGCTGATATCTGCTGTACTAGGCACTGACATCCTACAAGTTTTCCATCTTGTTCTTATCAGTTCCAAATGAAAAGCCAATGACCTTCAAGCTGAATTTCAGGACTGTTTTTCATCCATGTTCTTGAACACTATGAGGGGTTTGACTATTGGACAATTAGAAATTGAACTTTGGGTCACTTTATTACACATCAGATCTTACCTGACATTTAGATTTGTACCTGTTCATGACCTGTTCACCATAATTTCTGTTTGCATTGAAGTTGACTGTTTTAAAAAGTGCTCTCAGTGCAGTTTAGGCTTTAAATGTATGTTTTAAGAAAACGAAGATTCCCCTCAGTTTTACTGAGAAGAGCTATTTATTATTTCAGTAGGGCCCCCCAAACACGCCAATCTACGCCTACGGCATCTAAATGTTAAAGTTAAATAATTTATGAGTTTTGTGGATATATTCTGCATTGCCTGTTGTTGCAATTAAATCTCATCGTCTTTGAAACGTGCAATCTTACTTCTATTAGAATGGTAATAAAAATAATTCTGAACCAAAATATTCACAAAATATTTTACAATAACTGCCGATTTGCGTAAATGGCAACAGTGCCATTGTATTATTTTCTCTCCATAGTCTACAGTTTGTGGTCAGTGTGAATGGGAGCAATAGCTATTTAATTAAAGTAAAGAATTTGCGTCTGACTTTTATTTTCCCAAAGTATGGGCAAGTTGGACTAGGCTGTAGCAACGAGGACTCTAAATCAAATCTAAATAAACATCTCATCGTATGGCACTCCACTGTTAGATTTGGTTCTCTGCGAGCGCATATGAATAACGTAATGTATCTGTAGTCCGCTGTTTCGCCTATTATGGACTATTGTGGGCAATAGCATCACCGACCAACTGCTTTCCAATGAACTATCGCTAAAGGAATGTAACACAATACAAAATACCAGAAGTCACAATTAATTCACTTACAAGCAACATGGTAGAGATGAGGTCAGGGAGAACAGCTCGCGCTCCTTGATAGATTTCCTTGGCGAGGGTGGCATCTCGCGTGTCTGTCCCAAGAGGGGGGTGCTCAGGAACCCCGGTCCTGCATGCAACTCCGACCAACCCAAGTCACTCTCCCAAGACTCCCCGTTCCCAAGCCACAGACTCCCTAGTCCCCTTTTAGAGTAGGGTTCCCCCCGCTCTCAGTTTAGAACTCCTCCCGCTGCCGACTCATTGGCTCGACGCGCAGACAAACCAAATAGAGGGAGTCAGAAAGGGATGGAGAAAGGAGAGAGAGGGGGGAGGAGGCAGGAGGTTACAGTGGATGAAATCGAGAACAAAGGCAGGGATTCTTTGTCACCAGCTAGGTAGTTGTCACACCGTTCTTCACAAGGATAAAGCAGTTACATGCAACCTTGCTCAGCGTCAAATGGGATTTGTACCATTAACAGTTTGGGTAAAATCACATTCATGTCGAATTATACTGGAAGTGTGAGTAGGTTTGTCTTTTGTGTGAAATATCTAGGAGCATATTACATTTATGAGGTGATGGTTGTTAATATTATAGCCCAATAACACTTTACTGTAACAGGCTTTATAACCATAAAACCGCCTGGCTGTTTAGTCCTTTTTGGAATAAGTCCGGTAATATAATAGCTGCAACGTCCATAATGAGTTCTCCAGCTGAGAGTCTGAATTTAAAGTGGCACCAAATACAAAAAGGTCCGGAAATGTGCTCCATTGTCCAAAAATGCTATCTACACCTGCAGGGAAAATCTTCAAGAATAGCTATTTTCACAGGTTGTGACAAAAATAAGAGTGTGAGAATTTTGCAGCAGTGACAGACAGGGGCGTACTGGGACAAAATTCAGCCCTGACATTTTAGCCACACCAGCCCACATTCCTGCGTGTGCTCCAAACTAGAGAACATTTATTTTTCTCGCAATATGTTCACTGAGTGATGATATTTTATTTATTTCACAGGCTTCTTAGAAAACCTGGTGGATTTGATGTTCAGCAGTGTTGTGGGAACCCCCCAGCATATCAGGAGAAGAACGCTGAGGCAGTATGTGGCCAGGCACCAGTCCCACTTCAGGTTGGTCACATTTGATCTGGTCATAGGTCAAAATACTATCACTTCTTGTCTGTCCTGGAATTCACCCAACTAACATTGATCATTTAATCAGTACTGTGTGCATCTTATCTTGTTTTTCTACAGATAGAGGACAGGAGGGATGGTTTGTCATGGAGTGCCCTGACTAAAAGACAGGTTGATACAGATTTTCTGAACTGGAAGAGACACTCGGCATTCAAATTATACAAGACACATCATCTATTACTTTTCATAATCTTTAGTTATTATTTAATTGAATGGTGGGGGCTGCGTATTCTTCAAACATGTTAGGGAGCTGTTTAACTGACTTGCCTAGTTAAATAAATGTTCAATCAAATAAATGAAATGAATATGGGACACCATACGAAGGGACGGCAACTAACATGTACCAACAGACAAAATGCTGATAGGTACCCCCCCCCCTTTCAACTCGGACAAAGACATTGAAAACTAATCTGGATTTGTAAATTAGGTAGCTAGCTACTTTTATGAGAACAGGTATGTTGTTTGGGTCAGTACTTGACCAATAATTAACATAAACACATTTAGCATCTCCTGGCTTCCACACATAGCCTACAAGCCTCTGATGCAGACCTTTGGAGCATCTACATTTTCAAAAGTCTAATAAATCCATTATTTCTTTTAGACAGGTCTAAAGAAGCATGATATGAATAAAATGTAGTCTATTTCAGAAGAACAGAATAGCGTACTCTGAGTTGTCCTTATGTTAGGTCCCGATCTGGCTATGCCAAATGGCTGTGGGCTACACTAGTTCATTTAGCAGACAAGATTTGCATAGAATTCCATGGCATTATTTTATAGTATGAAGAATACAAATAAACAAAGCTGAATAAAATAGAAAGAATATTTTCACCAAATGATTTGAGGGCGGTGCACACAAATCAAATCACATCAAATGGTATTTGTCACATGGGCCGAATACAATAGGTGTTGACCTTACAGCGAAATGCTTACTTACAAGCCAACAATGCTTTAAGAAAAACGCTTTAATTAAGAAGTTTTAAGAATATATTTTTTTAAAAGTGTAAATAAGTCAAAAATAGAAAAGTAAAACATTTAAAATTTGAAATAAAAGTAACAAATAACTAAACAGCAGCAGTAAAATAACAAGTGAGACTATATACAGGGGTTACCGGTACAGAGTCAATGTGCGGGGGCACCGGTTAGTCGAGGTAATTGAGGTGATATGTACATGTAGGTAGAGTTAAAGTGACTATGCATAGATTATATAAACAGAGAGTAGCAGAAGGGGGTAGAAGCTGTTAGGAAGGCTTTTGGACCTAGACTTGGCACTCCCGTACCGCTTGCCGTGCGGTAGCAGAGAGAACAGTCTATGACAAAAGTGGCTGGAGTCTTGGACAATTTTTAGGGCCTTCCTCTGACACCACCTGGTATAGAGATCCTGGATGGCAGGAAGCTTGGCCCCAGTGATGTACTGGGCCGTTCACCTTTATTTAACCAGGTAGGCTAGTTGAGAACAAGTTCTCATTTGCAACTGCGACCTGGCCAAGATAAAGCATAGCAGTGTGAACAGACAACACAGAGTTACACATGGAGTAAACAATAAACAAGTCAATAACATGGTAGAAAAAAAGAGAATCTATATACAATGTGTGCAAAAGGCATGAGGTAGGCAATAAATCGAATAATTACAATTTAGCAGATTAACACTGGAGTGATAAATCATCAGATGATCATGTGCAGAAGAGATACTGGTGTGCAAAAGAGCAGAAAAGTAAATAAATAAAAGCAGTATGGGGGTGAGGTAGGTAAATTGGGTGGGTAGTTTACAGATGGACTATGTACAGCTGCAGCGATCGGTTAGCTGCTCGGATAGCAGATTTTTAAAGTTGTTGAGGGAGATAAAAGTCTCCAACTTCATAGATTTTTGCAATTCGTTCCATTCGGGCAGGCAGCAGAGAACTGGAAGGAAAGGCGTCCAAATGAGGTTTTGGCTTTAGGGATGATCAGTGAGATACACCTGTGGAGCGCGTGCTGCGGGTGGGTGTAGCCATCGTGACCAGTGAACTGAGATAAGGCGGCACTTTACCTAGCATAGCCTTGTAGATGACCTGGAGCCAGTGGGTCTGACGACGAACATGTAGCGAGGGCAGCCCGACTAGGGCATACAGGTCGCAGTGGTGGGTCGTATAAGGTGCTTTAGTAACAAAACGAATGGCACTGTGATAAACTGCATCCAGTTTGCTGAGTAGAGTATTGGAAGCTATTTTGTAGATGACATCGCCGAAGTCGAGGATCGGTAGGATAGTCAGTTTACTAGGGTAAGTTTGGCGGCGTGAGTGAAGGAGGCTTTGTTGCGGAATAGAAAGCCGATTCTTGATTTGATTTTGGATTGGAGATGTTTTTGATATGAGTCTGGAAGGAGAGTTTGCCAGTCTAGCCAGACACCTAGGTACTTATAGATGTCCACATATTCTAGGTCGGAACCGTCCAGGGTGGTGATGCTAGTCGGGCGTGCGGGTGCAGGCAGCGACGCGTTGAAAAGCATGCATTTGGTTTTACTAGCGTTTAAGAGCAGTTGGAGGCCACGGAAGGAGTGTTGTATGGCATTGAAGCTCGTTTGGAGGTTAGATAGCACAGTGTCCAAGGAAGGGCCGGAAGTATATAAATGGTGTCGTCTGCGTAGAGGTGGATCAGGGAATCGCCGCAGCAGAGCAACATCATTGATGTATACAGAGAAAAAGTCGGCCCGAGAATTGAACCCTGTGGTACCCCATAGAGACTGCCAGAGGACGCGGACAACAGCCCTCCGATTTGACACACTGAACTCTGTCTGCAAAGTAGTTGGTGACCAGGCAAGGCAGTCATTAGAAAACCGAGGCTACTGGAGTCTGCCGATAAGAATATGGTGATTGACAGAGTCGAAATCCTTGGCCAGGTCGATGAAGACGGCTGCACAGTAATGTTTTTTATCGATGGCGGTTATGATATCGTTTAGTACCTTGAGCGTGGCTGAGGTGCACCGCGTGACCGGCTCGGAAACCGGATTGCACAGCGGAGAAGGTACGGTGGGATTCGAGATGGTCAGTGATCTGTTTGTTGACTTGGCTTTCGAAGACCTTAGATAGGCAGGGCAGGATGGATATAGGTCTGTAACAGTTTGGGTCCAGGGTGTCTCCCCCTTTTGAAGAGGGGGATGACCGCGGCAGTTTCAATCCTTGGGGATCTCAGATGATACGAAGGAGAGGTTGAACAGGCTGGTAATAGGGGGTGCGACAATGGCGGCGGACAGTTTCAGAAATAGGGGTCCAGATTGTCAAGCCCAGCTGATTTGTATGGGTCCAGGTTTTCCAGCTCTTTCAGAACATCTGCTATCTGGATATGGGTAAAGGAGAAGCTGGGGAGGCTTGGGCGAGTAGCAGTGGGGGGGGCGGGGCTGTTGGCCAAGGTTGGAGTCGCCAGGAGGAAGGCATGGCCAGCCATTGAGAAATGTTTGTTGAAGTTTTCGATTATCACGGACTTATCAGTGGTGACCGTGTTACCTAGCCTCAGTGCAGTGGGCAGCTGGGAGGAGGTGCTCTTGTTRTCCATGGACTTTACAGTATCCCAGAACTTTTTGGAGTTAGAGCTACAGGATGCAAATTTCTGCTTGAAAAGTGCCTTGTGGTCAGAGGCCGAGCAATTGCCATACCAGGCAGTGATGCAACCAGTCAGGATGCTCTCGATGGTGTAGCTGTAGAACCTTCTGAGGATCTGAGGACCCATGCCAAATCTTTTCAGTCTCCTGAGTGGGAATAGGCTTTGTCATACCCTCTTCACAACTGTCTTAGTGTGTTTGGACCATGATAGTTTGTTGGTGATGTGGACACCAAAGAACTTGAAGCTCTCAACCTGTTCCACTACAGCCCTGTCGATGAGAATGGGGGGCGTGCTCGGTCCTCCTTTTTCTGTAGTCCACGATCATCTCTTTTGACTTGATCACGTTGAGGGAGATGTTGTTGTCCTGGCACCACACGGCCAGGTCTCTGACCTCCCTATAGGCTGTCTCGTTGTTGTCTGTGATCAGGCCTACCACTGTTGTGTCATTGACAAACTTGATGATGGTGTTGGAGTCGTCCCTGGCCATGCAGTCATGAGTGAACAGGGAGTACAGGAGGAGACTGAGCACACAACCCTGAGGGGCCTCCGTGTTGAGGATCAGCATGAATGATGTGTTGTTCCCTACCATTACCACATGGGGGTGGCCCGTCAGCAAGTCCAGGATCCAGTTGCAGAGGGAGGGGTTTAGTCCCAGTGTCCTTAGCTTAGTGATGACCTTTGAGGGCACTACGGTGTTGAACGCTGAGCTGTAGTCAATGAATAGCATTCTCACATAGGTGTTCCTTTTGTCCAGGTGGGAAAGGGCAGTGTTGAGTGCAATAGAGATTGCATCATATGTGGATTTGTTGGGTCTGTATGCAAATTGGTCTGGGTCTAGGGTTCTTGGGATAATGGTGTTGATGTGAGCCATGACCAGCTTTTCAAAAAATGTTGCTCGTCGGTAGGCTCGTGTCACTGGTCAGCTCGCGGCTGTGCTTCCCTTTGTAGTCTGTAATAGTTTTCAAGACCTGCCACATCCGACAAGCGTCGGAGCAGGTGTAGTATGATTTAATCTTAGTCCTGTAATGATGCTTTGCCTGGTTGATTGTTCGCCGCAGGACATAGCGGGATTTCTTATATGCTTCCAGGTTAGAGTCCCACTCCTTGAAAGCGGCAGCTCTACCCTTTAGCTCAGTGCAGATGTTAGCTGTAATCCATGGCTTCTCGTTGGGGTATGTACATACGGTTACTGTGGGGATGACGTCATCAATGCCCTTATTGATGAAGCCAGTGACTGATGTGGTGTACTCCGCATTGCCATCGGAAGAATCCCGGAACATATTCCAGTCTATGCTAAGAAAACCGTCCTGTAGCTTTGTATCTGCTTCATCTGACCACTTTCTTATTGACCGAGTCTCTGGTGCTTCCTGCTTTAGTTTTTGCATGTAAGCAGGAATCAGGAGGGTAGAATTATGGTCAGATTTGCCAAATGGAGGGTGAGGGAGAGCTTTGTACGCGTCTCTGTGTGTGGAGGAAAAGTGGTCTAGAGTTTTTTTCCTTCCCTCTGGTTGCACATTTAACATGCTGGTAGAGATTAGGTAAAAACGGATTTGAGTTTCCTTTCATTAAAGTTCCCGGCCAGTAGGAGCGCCGCCTCTTGATGAACGTTTTCCTGTTTGCTCATGGCCGTATACAGCTCATTGAGTGCTGTCTTAGTGCCAGCATCAATCTTCAGTGATATTTAGACAGCTACGAAAAATATAGATGTAAACTCTCTTGGTAAATAGTGTTGTCTACAGCTTATCATGACAATCTCTACCTCAGGCGAGCAAAACCTTGAGACTTCCTTAGATTTCGTGCACCAGCTGTTGTTTACAAATATACATATGCCGCCACCCCTTGTCTTACCAGAGGCCGCTGTTCTAGCCTGCCGAAAAAGCTTAAAACCAGCAAGCTGTATGTTAATCATCTTGTCATTCAGCCACGACTCGGTGAAACATTAGATATGACAGTTTTTATTGTCCCGTTGGTAGGATATACATGCTCATAGTTTTATTTTATTACCGAATTATTGTACGTTGGCTAATAGGACTGATGGTAAAGGTATATTACCATCTCGGCGACGGATCCTTACAAGGCACCCGGACCGTCTTCCACGATATCTCCGCCTTTTCCTCCTGCGAATGAAGATGAAGAATTCCTCCAGTACGAGGTGAGTAATTGCTGCCCTGATATCAAGAAGCTCTTTTTGGTCATAAGACACGGTGGCAGAAACATTATGTAGAAAATAAGTTAGAAATAATGTGAAAAAACATCCACAATAGCACAATTGGTTAGGGGATCGTAAAAAGGCAGTCATCTCCTTCGGCGCCTTTATTATTATTCCACATGTGGCTATTCTGTGTTGAGCGTTAACAAATAAATAGGTGTTCCTATATGCTTAATTTAGAGTTATTAATGTAACTTTAGTTGTTCTATATGTTTTGATTGTTAATACATTGTAAGGCTGCATGATGAGACTCCAATGATGATTCGAAAAAAGTTGCTTGAAAGGCATGAGCTCTGCTTTGTTTTTTGCGCAGGCTGTAAACACTACATCAGTCACTTATTCACAATTTGACAAGCACTTGATAATGCCTAGAATTTCATGGTGGCATCCCCTTTGTGTGGCCGTAATGCACCCTTTTTGCGGCCAGTGGCCTTTGTGTCCTTCTCCCTGCACTCCGAATCACGTCTCCCTCTCTGGGACAATTGTGGGATGTGATAATCCTAAATGAATACAACCACTAGCATCAAAAAAACGTTTTTACTCAATGTGGCTGATGCAACAGATCAGAACATTTAGCTTAAAATGTTGATAAACTATTAGGCTATTTCTTCACATTATAAGTGTAGCAATGCGCAAATGGTAGTAGGCTATAAGCCCGACTGTTCCATTAGTGGAAAACACCATTCTCAAAAGTGACCGCAAATGAAATTATGCATGTAAGGCTTTTATTATAAAGGTGCATTTTTGTGGTGAAAATGATCTTCCCCCAAACTTGAAAGTCACACACTGCTTATGTATGGCAGTTAGGCTCTACACCCCTTGTAAAGCGGATTAATGTGCTTAATTTAAAAAAATTATTAGGGCACTTTAGTTGTGATACAAACCTTATCAAAACATACAGGCCTATGGGTTAGGCTACATGAGGTGTGCGACTATGATTCTTTTTAAAAGGCTTTGTTTTTTATGCTGGGCATCATTCACAGGTGACAATATATATTTCACAAGTGATAGCCTAATATTGTCACCCATCAGACTAGTCTTGATTTAATCTTGTCTTTACTTATACTAAATAATATATGTGCTAAATTTGTTTTGATTTAGAATGGACCATTATCATGCAGCTGTATAAAACAGGGGCAGCAGAAAAAATACATGTCATCTATACACTTAAAGAGCGAATGGAGGAAGCTTTTCCCGTGGTTCGTTTTCATTCCAGCCAGGTACTGTAGGCTATACTCCTGTTGTAAATATAAGCAATGTGCTTAATATTAGGAACGTTGAGAAATAAATATAGTATGCTTAGCCTATAGAAAGCTGATGGGATCCTCCTATTTTTAGTAGAGCCCATGACTCTGTTTTCTCCCGCAATTGCATAGCCTATAGAAATGTTGCGCAACATGAGCTCATGGGCTCTCAAGAAGTGTTTGATTAGATTTTTGATTACGTTTGCATTGATGTCAGAGTGATTAGAGGGACAACAGAGTGCTGAGTACAAGGCAGTTAACATGTTTGGTAGGCTACTAATGACCAACAGCAGCATCAGAGCTTGGAGAAGCCGTATTACCATGACTAAATGGTCACGTGGAATTTGACTGCTTTCATGACTCGTGACTGCCGGTGTGGCGGTAATACGGTCTCCACAACAGCCCTATCTGCTACTACAGTGCTTTCAGAAAGTATACACACCCCTTGACTTTCTCCACATTTTGTTGTGTTACAAGGTGGGATTAAAATGGGTTTATTTGTCATTTTTATGTCAACGATCTACACAATATACTTAGTAATGTCAAAGTGAAAGAAKAATTTGAACATTTGTTAAAAAAGTTCCAGGAATGTACTCCAATGTTCCAAAAGGCTTTCTTCACCTGCAAGGAAAATCTTCAAGAATAGCTATTTTCACAGGTTGTGACAAAAATATGAGGGTGAGAGTTTTGCAGCAGCGACAAGCAGGGATGTGCTGAGACAAAATTCAGTCCTGGCATTTTAGCCACACCAGCCCACATCACTGCGTGCGCTCTAAACTAGAGGACTGTTGTAACTAGAGAAAACTAGAGAAACCTGGTGGATTTGTTATTCAGCAGTGTCATGGGACCCCCCCCCCCCCAAGAATGCTGAGGCAGTATGTGACCAGACACCAGTCCCACTTCAGGTTGGTCACATTTGATCTGGTCATAGGTCAAAATAATATCATCTGTTTGTCCTGGAATCCACCTAACTACCATTGATAATGTAATCAGTGCTGAGTGTATCAATTCTATCTTGTTTTTCTACAGATAGAGGACAGGAGGGATGGTTTGTCATGGAGTCCCCTGAATTAAAGACAGTTTGATACAGATGTCTGAACTGGTAAAGACTTTGCACTCCGCATTCAAATTATACACGACATATCTATTACTTTTTATCGTCTTTTGTTATTATTGAATTGAATGGTGGTGGTGGGGTGTATTCTTCCAACATGTAAGGGTTGGAAATCCCTTTGGTGGGCAAAGAACATAGGAAGAGGTGGAAACAGAAGAAGACTCCGATGTTGAAGAACCACAAGAAGCATGATGTTGAAACTTCCCACATTTTCGACTGAAAATCCCCTGGTAGAAATTGAAATACTTGGCCAGAAGATTTCATTCCTAGTAGAAACTGGGGCTGCTATCTCAGTGTTGAAACAATCTGCCTTGAAGGTCACTCCCTCTAGAAAAACCCTCCATGCTGTTGGAGCATCAGGAATTAACCTCTGAAGAATGCCTCACTTACCCCKAAAATGTTAAATGGGAAGATAGAAGTTGGAAACATTAATTTCTGTACTCCACCTGCCCTGTAAACATCCTGGGAAGAGATCTGATTTGCAAGATGAATCTGACTGTTACATGCACTGCTGAGGGTTTGTCCCTCCATTCCCCTACAAACGGGATATACCCGTGCATGTCCCAGTGTTATTATGCCTGGCATCTGAACGATCCTGAGGTGGATGGTGGACTACGAGAGAGATAATTTACCTCCCCACACCACTGTGCATGGGAGGTCCCGGAAGATCTTCACTGCACAGCAGCTGTCCCCTCATGTGAAGAAGACCCAGAATATCAACAAAGATGGACAAAGCAGTGACAATTGCTGAAATATACTATGGTGAGGAATTTACAGCGGACGGAGTTTTGCTGTCTGATGTGCAGAGGACTCTGTATGAAGTACTGGGTGCTGTCCCACACTGTAGTATGTCGAAAACCCCCAATCGAGAATTGAATGAAGATGAAGACGGTGATGACAGCCTCTGATTTGGTGGCCTGGGAGGGGAATGGGAAGTGGTCTCCATCAACAGCGACCTTTTTCTCCCCTTTCGGTGTTACTACTCAAACGATACCAATGAAAGAACCTATTCCTACCGAAAGTATGATGGTCGTGTCCCAAGATAACTCCCACATACCATGGCTGGATGAAGTGCCAGAACAGCTCTGGGCTGTCTCCTTAGATCCATATTGGGAAGATGAGAGGTGCCACCCTGGTGAAAGTTGTGCCGAAGAATAATCACAGATCATATACTGTAATAAAGCTTGAGAGGTCAAATCAAATCCAAATCGAATATAATCTTTTTTCTCACATGATTTGTAAACAACAGGTGTAGACTAACAGTGAAACGCTTACTTATGGAATAAATACACAATGAGGAACTTTAACATGGCTATACACACACATGGTACCAGTGCCGAGTTGATGTGCGGTGGTACGAGGTATTTGTACCTGTTGGTTCCAGACTTGGTGCATCGGTACCACTTGCCGTGCTGTTAGAGAGAGAATTTTTATTTAAAAAAATGATTTAACCTTTATTTAACTAGGCAAGTCAGTTAAGAACAAATTCTAATTTACAATGACGGCCTGCCCCGGCCAAACCTGGGCCAATTGTGCACCGCCCTATGGGACACCTCTTGCACCGAGATGCAGTGCCTTAGACCATTGCGCTACTCGGGAGCGGTCTATGACTTAGGTGGCTGGACTCTGACAATTTTTAGGGCCTTCCTCTGACACCACCTGGTATAGAGGTTCTGGATGGCAGGAAGCTCGGCCCCAGTGAGTTACTGGGCTATTCGCATTACCCTCAACAGAGCCTTGCGGTTTGATGCAGCCAGTCAACATGCTCTCAATGGTGCAGCATATAAGTAAGAGGAACATGTAACTCTCGACCCGCTCCACTACAGCCCTGTCGATGTGGATGGGGGCGTGTAGACCACAATCAGCTCCTTTGTCTTGCTGACAACATTGGTGAACAACAAATCTACCTAGTTTTCTAAGTAGCCTGTGAATGAAATTAAATATTATCAGTCAGTAAACATATCGCGTGAAAAATAACTTCTATAATCTGCAAGTAATTATAGTAATAGAGTGACTGTAAGTACAGAATCGATTCAGCTCAGTGACGCTGTTACTATGAAACCTGCTMTGTAATTTTACATTGCTGAATGCTTGTTGACATGTATTTGTAGCATGTTAGCTAAAATACTGGTACTCAGGCTAGACAAGTACTATCCTTAATTTATTTTTGCCCTAGAAAATACACAATAGACTTTTATGAGAACAGGCATGTTGTTTTAGCACTAGTAGCAGACAAAGACCCCGAATGCTAGCTAGCTAGTTCTAACCTTATCCTTGATCTTGACTCCCTGTTCCATTACAGTAAAGGCAGGATGCCGCTAGGGCCTGAGTTATCGAGAGCAAGTACTAACCCAAACAACATGCCTGTTCTCATAAAAGTAGCTAGCTACCTAACAAATCCGGGTTAGTTATCAATATCTCTGTCTGATTTTAAATTCATTGTCTAGATAGCTACTGTTCTCTTTCGTTTTTGTAACGGGTTACCAAACAATCTATGGAAACTCCTTAGAGCGTTGGGCCAGTAACCGAAAGGTTGCTGGATCAAATCCCCGAGCTGACAAGGTAAAAATCTGCCGTTCTGCCCCTGAGCAAGGCAGTTAACCCATTGTTCCCTTCACACGATGTGATTGAGATGCTTACATTATCGATAGCAAGCTGGCTAACTTTCCTATCAAACCTTATTGTCAATGTCAGCTATGCAAATCTTCCTTTCTATGACATTACATTACATTACACATTAGGTAGAGGATATGTATTTAGCTTGTTACATCACAGTATCACAGTATAATAGCTAGCTAGCAAGCTAGCTACTCACCACACACCAGTCACAGCCATCATGTTGTACGTTTGTTGTATTTAATCCATTCCTTGCCATCTTGCTCAGTATTGTTGAATGCATTAGAAGTTTGCACCAACTTTATGAAAGCCCATTTTCACTCTAATGCTGAGCAAGTGTGTGTGTGTTGCAGACTTGACAGCATGTCCACAACACATAGCAGCTGGGGGCGGACCACAACTTCTCTCTGGGCAATTGGACATAATTTGCAAAAATTGGGCATGTAATAATCAATATACAACCCACCCATACCCGTCGTGACACACTCACGTCCATTTCTCGTTTTGGATAAGGCTGACTTTATAACCAAAATTATACTATTTGCACTTTGTAGTCAATTTTAACACTATAGTTAATGTTTCTGACTCATATCGATGCCACATAGGCTGTTTATAACCAGATAAGTTGCTTCTAGGAGGCAGTTTCCCTTTAATTATATGTTGCTTAATATTTAAACATTTAGCTAAGTGGGCAAGGAGGAACACTTGAAATGCACTAATTTGAAATATGGAGTTAGGCTGTTATAAGTATTATATAAGTCAATGGTCATCTTCAAGGCATTTATTCAGTGACTTTCTACTTTGTCTAATATATGTATTTATTCATTCACAACTAGGATGGGTAACAATTTATTTTAAGGTTCCACAACAAACCATTAAATAAGGCATTTATAAATTGTGTTTATAAATGAATCATTACTTCCACATTAATAAACAATTAACTGATCATTGAAGTATGTTTGCAGTCCCTAATCTTAAGTGAGTGCTATTTATACTTTACAAATGTTTTGAGTGACCAGTGTGATTTCTCACAAAAAGATGGGCATGCCATTAGTAGACATTCCAGCAGTACCTGGTAATAGAAAAAGCACACAACACAGGATGTTTAATGAACTTGTCGAGGAAATTACCACTAAGTCAAAAGTTAAATGAACATATCTTTATTATCACGGCCGGAGAGGTTACAACAAACTTAATACTCAAAGTCTGTCAGGGCATCTCTGCTCTCAGGTTGCAATAGGCTGATCATAACCTTACACACATAGTTAGTAGGCGGTGGGCCAAAGTAACAATGTGTTCCCTTATTTCTGTTCTTCTATCAGTCCGTTCCTGAGAGCAAAGTCACAGAACATAAGAAACAATGTGTTACATGTAGTTCCCTCCTTTTATCAACATATGCCATAACAAAATGAATTGCACTTTTTAGCATACATTCAGTCTATCATCAGGAGTACATTTAGTAAATACTTATTCTTAGACAAAAATCCCTCTTCATATTTGATCCTTTTTCCATTACCCTTTACATTATACGGTTGCTGTCGTTTAACAACCTAACTAAAAACCTTCAGGTACTTAATCAAACATGGATACTAACTCATTCTTGCATATTATCATCCATTAGAGGGGGAAYGGGGAGTTCCTGGAGAGACAGCAAGTTATCAGTATCATCTTCTTTAGTAGSATTGAACATGATAGTTTCTGAGACTCGAGTTGCCAGGGAAGTACAAATGGCCTTACAACAAGAAAGCAAAATGATCAAGCACATTGAACAAAAGATTCCAGCTATCACCTACTGAGCTATCTGGGAGCCCCAAGCTCCAAAGAGGCCTTTCAGCCAACCTGTAAACACCCACTCTGATTCTCTGGAATGAGACTTTGCAGCAGTGGCAATGTAGTTAGCAAGATCAGTCACATTTGATGACACATCTGGGACAAAAGTGCAGCATTCGTCGCCAATGAGAGGACAAGTACCCCCTTGACCAGCCAATAAGTAGTCAAGTGCCTCCCTGTTTTGCAGGGCCACCTTGCGGAGTGATTTCACTCCCTCATTCAGAGCAACCAAAGCGTCTCTATTAGCATTTCCCATTTCTCATTTTTAATCGCCAAATCTCAAATTTGATCTAATGCACATGCAACTCCATATTGAGGCAGCAAAACACCAGCGAATTACCTATTCTAAGATCTTGCACAAACGATATTCACCAGATGGCTTCCTGACAGGTAATATAGGGGTGTTACAGGGAGAATTTGGGCATGGGTTCAAAGCCCCATTTTCAACCAGGGCCCGATGGATGGGAATTATGCCCTTTTCTGCTTCTTTGCTAAGAAGGTACTGAGCTTTACAGTTGAAGTCGGAAGTTTACATACGCTTAGGTTGGAGTCATTAAAACTGGTTTTTCAACCACTCCTCAAATTTCTTGTCAGCAAACTATAGTTTTGGCAAGTCGGTTAGGAAATCTACTTTGTGCATGACACAAGTCATTTTTCCAACAATTGTTTGCAAACAGATTATTTCACTTATAATTCACTGTATCACAATTCCAGTGGGTCAGAAGTTTACATACACTAAGTTGACTGTGCCTTTAAACAGCTTGGAAAATTCCAGAAAATGATGTCATGGCTTTAGAAGCTTCTGATAGGCTAATTGACATAATTTGAGTCAAATGGAGGTGTACCTGTGGATTAGAGGTCGACCGATTATGATTTTTCAACACCGATACCGATACCGATTATTGGAGGACAAAAAAAGCCGATACCGATTAATCGTCCGATTTKTAAATATWTTTTTTTTAATATATATATATATCATACACACACACACACACACATTTTTGTAATAATGACAACTGCAACAATACTGAATGAACAAGGAACACTTTTATTTTAATATAATACATAAATACACACACACACACACACACAGCTCTGAAGTGACAATGATACTGAAGAGTCTGCTTAGGAGACAAATACTCTCAACTGTTTGAATAAAAATTTAGTTTAAGTTACCTGTGATGAATGTTGAAAACAAAAACTGTCATTTCTATATGCAGGAAATCCTATTTTAATAATGGGCATGGTAAGAATTGACGACCAAAGTGCGAGTCATAATTCCCATGACACCTTCTAGCAAAATCTGAAAAGCGGTTCCTTCATTTATTCCATAGGATATTTTTAGATTCACTTAAAATAAGGTCTGTGTTTCGTGTAGGCTTACACCACCTTGCCAATTTTATAACTGTGTAGATATCCATAGGACAAGGTAACTCTGATCAATATTGGCTAAAATTTGTTGACAAACGTTTCCTTATCCTAGTGAGATTTACACGGGTATCAAAACGTCGAGGCCGTTTAAGCCTGCACGAAACACAGACCTTATTTGAAGTAGATCAAGACATTCTCTATGGAAGACATGAACGGTAAAATAACGAAGGAACCCCTGTCAAGTTCAGCCGCAAGTTATTAAGGAATTATAACGCGTCGACTATTTCTCTCTAAACCATATACCTTTGACTAATCCGGAAACTATCACCTCGAAAACAAAACGTTTATTCCGTTCCGTATTTTATCTAACGGGTGGCATCCATGAGTCTAAATATTCCTGTACATTGCACAACCTTCAATGTTGTCATAATTACGTAAAATTCTGGCAAATTAGTTTGCAAAGAGCCAGGCAGCCCAAACTGTTGCATATACCCTGACTCTGCGTGCAATGAACGCAAGAGAAAATGACACAATTTTACCTGGTTAATATTGCCTGCTAACCGTGATTTCTTTTAGCTAAATATGCAGGTTTAAAAATATATACTTGTGTATTGATTTTAAGAAAGGCATTGATGTTTATGGTTAAGTACATATTGGAGCAATGACAGTCATGATTGATTTGTTTTTATGAGATAAGTTTAATGCTAGCTAGCAATTTACCTTAGCTTACTGCATTCGCGGCACAGGCAGGCTCCTCGTGGAGTGCAATGTAATCAGTGTTAGAGCATTGACTAGTTAAAACCTCTTTGACACACAGGGTGCTGTTTCAACTGGGACATTTATCGTTCCCAAATTAAACTGCCTCGTACTCAATTCTTGCTCGTACAATATGCATATTATTATAACTATTGGATAGAAAACAATCTCTAGTTTCTAAAACCGTTTGAATTATGTCTGTGGGTGAACCAGAACTCTTTCTGCAGCGAAATTCATGACAGGGAACTCGGAAGGTCTGAAACAAGGCTCTGTTCTCAGATCAGTTTAAAGCTCTGTATGTATCCTATGGGTCGACATGAACTGCACCCGCCTTCCCCTGGATGTCAGTAACCAATGAGAAGTGGAATGGAAAGATTTCTACGTAGATCTCAAACCTTATAAAAGGCCAAGGAACGAAGGGAGCTCTCTCTTTTCGACATTCGTCATTACGCCAAGCAGACCTCAGGATGGCATTTTGAAACGCTCAGTTATCAGCCTTAGATATTATCCGTCTGTAATTTAATTCGATATAGGTGTTAGAAACATCATAACGAAGTTATTTTAAACCGAGTTATATCAGTTTATGCGGAGTATATTGCTATTTTCGGAATTCCTTAGTATTGCGTTTTGAGGATTTGGGCATGTGTGGTGGCCACAAGCTATTGTTAGCTGCTAATTCGAAAGTGAAGACGACGTTTTACAACCAGCCAACGATTCTTTTGACAAAGGACACCTTGCCCAAGATTCTGATGGAAGCTCGTCCAAAAGTAAGAGCTATTTATGATGTTATTTGCCGTATTTATGTGGAAAAATGTAAGACGATTTGTCCGCCATTATTGCGGCACTAGTCGTGGCGTAGACGCACACTGTATGTCTAGTAACCGTTAATTTTTAAAAATCTAACTCAGCGGTTGCATTAATAACTAATGCATCTGTTCATTTGCTGTCCAACCTGTATTTTTTAGTCAAGTTTACGATTATTTATTGATTAGATTAGGTGCCTTTCCAAGAGGGCGCCGGCCAGAATGCATGACTGGTGCCACTGATCACATTGTATAACCACGATTTGTGCTGCTAAATATGCAAATTTTCGAACAAAAACCTATATGCATTGTTGTAATATGATTGTTACAGGACTGTCATCTGATGAAGTATATCAAGGTTAGCAAAAATTATATATCTTTTGCTGTGATTGTTACGATCGCTAACCTGTGCTGCTGGTAAATATGCTTGTGTTTCTGGCTATTGTGCTAAGCTAATTAATGCTATATTGTGTTTTCGCTGTAAACACTTAAAGAAATCTGACATATTGGCTGGATTCACAAGATGTTGGGCTTTCATTTGCTGTACGCTGTTGTTTGTTTCAGAAATGTTTTAAGATGATGAATTGGTATTTGACGTTGGTCTCTGTAATTATTCTGGCAGCTTCGCGACTATTTCAGATTGCAGCTGCAATGTAGAACTGTGATTGTATACCTGAAATATGTACATTTTTCTAAAAAAAAAAAACATATGCTATACAATAAATATGTATCAGACTGTCATCTTATTGAAGTTGTTTCTTGGTTAGTGCTAATATATCTTTATTTGGTCGAATTGTGATACTACTGATGGAGTAAAAAACTGGTGGAGTAAAAAAAGGGTGTCTTTTGCTAACTGTGGTTAGCTAATAAGATTACATATTGTGTCTTCCCTGTAAAACATTTAAAAATCAGAAATGATGGCTGGATTCACAAGAATGTGTATCTTCATCTGGTGTCTTGGACTTGTGATTTAATGATAATTAGATACTAGTATTTACTTGTGACGCGTATGCTAGGCTATGCTAGTCAGCTTTTTTACTGTGGGGGTGCTCCCGGATCCGGGTTTGGGAGGAATTAGAGGTTAACTGTAAGGTGCAAGATTGGATCCCCGAGCTGACAAGGTAAAAATCTGTCGTTCTGCCCTGAACGAGGCAGAACGTTCCTAGGCCGTCATTGAAAATAAGAATGTGTTCTTAACTGACTTGCCCAGTTAAATAAAGATTCAATATACCGATTTCCAAAAATACCGATTACCGATTGTTATGAAAACTTGAAATCGGCCCCGATTAATCGGCCATTCCAATTAATCGGTCGACCTCTACTGTGGATGTATTTCAAGGCCTATCTTCAAACTCAGTGCCTCTTTGCCTGACATCATGGGAAAATCAAAAGAAAGACCTCAGAAAAAATGTATAGACCTCCACAAGTCTGGTTCATCCTTGGGAGCAATTTCCAAACYCCTGAAGGTACCACGTTCATCTGTACAAACAATAGTACTCAAGTATGAACACCATGGGACCACACAGCCATCACACCGCTCTGGAAGGAGAAGCGTTCTGTCTCCTAGAGACAAATGTACAAAAAGTGCAAATCAATCCCAGAACAACAGCAAAGGACCTTGTGAAGATGCTGGAGGAAACAGGTACAAAAGTATCTATATCCACAGTAAAACTAGTCCTATATCGACATAACCTGAAAGGCCGCTCAGCAAGGAAGAAGCCACTGCTCCAAAACCGCCATAAAAAAGCCAGACTACGGTTTGCAACTGCACATGGGGATGTGAGATCGTACTTTTTGGAGAAATGTTCTCTGGTCTGATGAAATAAAAATAGAACTGTTTGGCCATAATGACCATCATTATGTTTGGAGGAAAAAGGGGGATGCTTGAAAGCTGAAGAACACCATCCCAACCGTGAAGCACGGGGGTGGCGGCATCATGTGTTCAGGGTGCTTTGCTGCAGGATTGACTGGTGCACTTCACAAAATAGATGGCATCATGAGGATGGACAATTATGTGGATATATTGAAGCAACGTCTCAAGACATCAGTCAGGAAGTTAAAGCTTGGTTAAAAATGGGTCTTCCAAATGGACAATGACCCCAAGCAGACTTCCAAAGTTGTGACAAAATGGCTTAACAACAACAAAGTCAAGGCATTGGAGTGGCCATCACAAAGCCCTGACCTCAAACCTATAGAAATTTTGTGGGCAGAACTGAAAAAGTGTGTGCGAGCAAGGAGGCCTACAAACCTGACTCAGTTACACCAGCTCTGTCAGGAGGAATGGGCCAAAATTCCCCCAACTTATTGTGGGAAGCTTGTGGAAGGCTCCCCGAAACGTTTGACCAAAGTTAAACAATTTAAAGGAAATGCTACCAAGTACTACTTGATTGTATGTAAACTTCTGACCCATTGGGAATGTGATGAAAGAAATAAAAGCTCAAATAAATKATTCTCTCTACTATTATTCTGACATTTCACATTCTTAAAATAAAGTGGTGATCCTAACTGACCTAAGGCAGGGAATTTTTACTAGGATTAAATGTCAAGAATTGTGAAAAACTGAGTTTAAATGTATTTGGCTAAGGTGTATGTAAACTTCTGACTTAAACTGTATGTAGCAGACTTGCTTGTATATGAAGTAGACATAGTATGGCTCTTACTGATTTTATTGTCTCTTTTTCTCTTTTACTTCCTTCTCTAGTTGTTTGCTCTCTCTCCGTCTTACACAAATCCCTCCTCCTGACATAGAAGAAGCAGTGAAAGCTACTCTCCCTCTCTTCATAATTCAGTCTTCTTTGCTGACGCTGGAATGCATTTCTCAACCAGGGCAAAAAGCCTTCCTCTAGTCTCGACCAACTCTCCAGTCTCTATGAAACTTTAATACCTAGCAAGCCTTATTCAGCCTTCCGACAACTTCACTAACATAATTTACCCAATGCAACAACACAACATGACAACATCTTGCCTCATTCTTCTCCTGATTTGAGCTGTGTAGAGAGGAGAGTAGAGAAACTCTTGTTTGTCTCACTGTTTTTTGTTTTTTTTTACTTCCTATGACTTGTTGGCTGGCCCTGTTTCAGTTTTCTTTGTTACAGTGCCTTCAGAAATAATTCATATCCCTTGACTTATTCCAGCTGTTGTGTTAGACTCAATTCAAAATAGATGTGTTTGTATTCATTTACACACATACACCACCATAATGGCAAAGTGAAAACGTTTTCAGAAATGTTTGCTAATTTATTGAAAATGAAATACAGAAATACGTATTCACACTTCTGAGTCAATACTTTGTAGAAGCACCTTTGGCAGTGAATACAGCTCTGAGTCTATCCATACCCGGATAGTACACTTGGATTGTGCAATGTTTGCCCATTATTCTTTTCAAAGTTTTTCAAGCTCTGTCAAATTGGTGTTGATCATAGCTAGACAACCATTTTCAGGTATTGCCATATATTTTCAAGTAGATTTAAGTCAAAACTGTAACTCGGCCACTCAGGAACATTCACTATCTTCTTGCTAAGCAACTCCAGTGTAGATTTGGCCTTGTGATTTAGGCTATTGTCCTGCTGAAAGGTGAATTAATCTCCCATTGTCTGGTGGAAAGCAGACTGAACCAGATTTTGTTGATCCATTCTCAATTTTCTGCCATCACGGCCATTAAACTGACTGTTTTAAAGTCACCATTGACCTCATTGGAAAATCCCTGAACGGTTTCCCTTCTCTCCGTCAACTGAGTTAGGAAGGACACCTGTATTTTTGTAGTGCCTGGGTGTATTGATACACAATCCAAGTGTAATTAATAACTTCACCATGCTCAAAGGGATATTCAATGTCTCCATTTTTATTTTATTTTTTTATCCACCAATAGATGCCCTTCTTTGCAAGGCATTGGAAAACCTCCCTGGTCGTTGTGGTTGACTCTGTGTTTGATATTCACTGCTCGACTGAGGGACCTTACAGATAATTGTATGTGTGGGGCACAGAGATGAGGTAGTCATACAAAAATCATGTTAAACACTATTATTGCACACAGAATGAGTCCATGCAACTTATTATGTGACTTGTTCAGCAAATGTTTACTCCTGAACTTATTTAGACTTCCCATAAGAAAAGGGTTGAATACTTATTGACTCAAGACATTTCAGCTTTTCGTTTTTAAATTAATTTGTAAATATTTCGAAAAACATTATTCCACTTTGACATTATGGGGTATTGTGTGTTGGCCAGTGACAACAAAATCTTAATTGAACCCATTTTAACTGCAGGCTGTAACACAACAAAATGAGTTAAAAGTCAAGGGGTGTGAATATTTTCCGAAGGCACTGTATGTATGACCTGTGTGAAAGATTGGCTGTCTGGCCTGGGTTCAGCTGTTATATGAACTGAGATGGAGACGGAGCACAGAGGTCCTTCAGCTCAGAAGCACCTGAAAGCTGAGCTGCACTCTGTTACACAGACTAGCCAAGAAAAGGACAGACAGATGGATGGACAGATGGACAGAAGAAGGGATTGACAGACGAATCGGCTGACTGACCGCCTGACAGACGGACAGGCATATGCATGCACACACACACAAACACACACCACACACCCCACACACACACACACACACACCACACACACACACACACACACACACACACACACACACACACACACACACACACACACACACACACACACACACACACACACACACACACACACACATACACAAACACCAGGGTTGTGCTCAATTCAGAATTGAATTGAGAATGCTCAAATTCCAATTAAATTCTTGAATTTGAATTGAATTTGAGTTTAAGTAGTAAACAGGATACAGAATTGCAATTCAAATTTGAATGAAAGGAAATATAATTGAATCAGTGTAGCTATACAAATGTGCATCTTGTACATAAAACACAAATATGTCGTTATATACAAGTATATAAAATATTTATAAACAATGGATTATCAGGGCAAACTTTAAATGAATGGTCAAGGAAAACAAACCTGTATGCAAATATTCGTTCAATATGGGGAAAATACTAGATTTCCATGAATGCATTAGTTTAACCCTGATGTTGAAAGAAAAATACTTGTTTCCAGATAAAACATATATATTCTTTGTAACTGGACTGTGACCTATCAGATTAAATTAAACTTACATTTTCTACGACTGAGTGGAATTTCTTTGAATTACACTGAATTAAATTCTACTTCCTATCACTCAAACTACAATTCAAACTCTAAATCCTGTGGGGTGTGGCCAATTCAATTCAAACTCTAAATCCTGTGGGGTGTGGCCAATTCAATTCAAACTCTAAATCCTGTGGGGTGTGGCCAATTCAATTCAAACTCTAAATCCTGTGGGGTGTGGCCAATTCAATTCAAATTTCAACTCATGATTGAGTGGGAGTCAATCTAAAATCTGAAGCACGACACACACACACACACACACACACACACACACACACACACACACACACACACACACACACAGACACACACACTGCCATCCATCAGTGTAATATGTTAGCTGCCGTGTTGTCATGGAGAAGTTGGGGAGTTAGTCTGGCACATTCCTGAGTTGTGTATGATGTCATCACCAGCTGGGGTCCACGGGGGATTGTGGGATTTGCAGTCTGAAATACAGTAGAGACACCAAATCATGATGATGACATCACAATGTTGGCACTGAAGACAGGCTAAAATTATTTTAAATAAATGTGATATAGGCTTCCCTACACTCTTAAAAAAAGGGTTTCAAAAGGGTTCTTCGGCTGTGGAAAGGGTTCTACATGGAACCTAAAAYGGTTCTACCTGGAATCAAAAGGGTTGTCCTATGGGGACAGCCAAAGAACCCTTTTAGGTAGATGTAAAAAAAAAWTTAAAGAGTGTACAGTATAGCTTCCATAATGTCAGCTTAAATAAGCAAACATTATTAACAGCAAGTCCTGAATCAGTTCAACTCACACTCAAGTAAGTACCCTTGGGACCATAGACCAACGCTGGTCTGGGATCAGCTTGAGAGTACAACACAATCCTGACCAGCCTCACTAAAACCTGGCTTCAAGTATTGCCTGAAGTCATGAATATGTATAGGCCGTGTAATATGAGATTTCATGCTCAACTGAGTGCCATGGATGGATGCTAGCTATCAAGCTAACAAGGGACCCTGGTCTCATGCTCTCGTAAGCAGAACTCAGCTTGGGGATTCATTAGGATTCTCATCAGCAGTGTAGCACTGTGCGAGTCACAGCACGATGACCTGAGAGTGCTCACGGTGCTATGCACACCAATGGCACAGTGCTATGGACACTAATATAAAATCACACATACAGACACACATCATATTTCATACACTCACACTGATACAGACACACATCATACACACACACAAACATACAGTGTTGGGTATGATTTATATTTCTGTGTGTTCCTTACCAACTACAGTACCAAGCTAGCTAGGATGTTTGTACCCAGTGAATTATACAACAGATATTTGATCAAGGTTTCTCTTGTTCTTGCAGGAGAAAGGAGAAGAGAGGAAACCTGAGTCAAACACAAACTCACAACCAAACCCAAATAAACACATGAATAGTTTAGTTGGAATCCATGATGAAACATTTGGAGCAGGAAGGACCCAGATATGTTGGTTGGAGGTTGTGTACAGATTCTTTAACTTGTGATTTACGCACTCACGCCAGTGTGCAAGTACACACGCATACAGATACACACACGTACTATACCCCCACACACACACAAAGTATTTGGATCAACTTAATTCAATTTTGGATAGTAGTTACACCTAATGGAAACTGGTTATTTTTACATGAAATGATTATTACAAATTTACTTGTGTTATTGAAACAGTATTGAATTTAGAAATAATAATTCAAAATGATTGTGTTATATTAKCTAAATGTATTCATGTTTATCAAACACAACTGAATCAAAAACCTTTCAAAGTGAATAAATTCTGTCAGTTCTAGCTATTTGACTTATGTTCATCCAACTCAATCTGCTTACATAAATCATAATTCAACTGCTTTTGTTTCCACCAGCCTAATGCTTTTGGTCGGTTTCTGTAGGTATGGTGTCTGGGAATTTAAAAAAGAAAGAATCATCAAAAAGACACATTTCTGTAGCAAAATTAATGTTGTATTTTGAAAACAAATTAATTTCGCAATCTCTCACACACAGGCATACACAATAGTGGTGCGATAGTAAAATCACTGGGGAAGCCAAGCCAGGGAAAAAACACCATATTACAACCTATGTGTTGTGATAATTTAGTTGTTCGCTCGATAACCTGTTAGTKCATATGCCTTAATGTATATCCTACCAACGGAACATTAAAAACTGTAATATCTTATGTTTCACCAAATCGTGGCTGAACGATGACATACATTTTGTATTTTTTATTAATTTCACCTTTATTTAACCAGGTAGGCCAGTTGAGAACAAATTCTKATTTACAACTGTGACCTGGCCAAGATAAAGCAAAGCAGTGCAACAAAAACAACAACACAGAGTTACACATGGAATAAACAAACATACATTCAATAATAAAATAGAAAAAGTCTATATACAGTGTGTGCAAATAAGGGAGGTAAGGCAATAAATAGGCCATATTGGTGAAACAATTACAATATAGCAATTCAACACTGGAGTGATAGATGTGCAGAAGATGAGTGTGCAAGTAGAGATACTGGGGTGCAAAGGAGCAAAATAAATAAAATAAATAACAGTATGGGGATGAGGTAGTTGGATGGGCTATTTACAGATGTGCTATGTACAGGTGCAGTGATCTGTGATCTGCTCTGACAGCTGGTGCTTAAAGTTAGTGAGGGAGATGTGAGTCTCCAGCTTCAGTGATTTTTGCACTTCGTTCCAGTCATTGGCAGCAGAGAACTGGAAGGAAAGGCAGCCAAAGGAGGAATTGGCTTTGGGGGTGACCAGTAAACGATACCTGCTGGAGTGCGTGTTACYGGTGGGTGCTGCTATGGTGACCAGTGAGCTGAGATAAGGCGGGGCTTTACCTAGGAAAGACTTATCGATGACCTGGAGCCAGTGGGTTTGGCGACGAATATGAAGCGAGGGCCAGCCAACGAGAGCATACAGGTCGCAGTGGTGGGTAGTATATGGGGCTTTGGTGACAAAACGGATGGCACTGTGATAGATTGATCCAATTTGCTGAGTAGACTGTTGGAGGCTATTTTGTAACACCGAAGTCACGGATCGGTAGGATAGTCAGTTTTACGAGGGTATGTTTGGCAACATGAGTGAAGGATGCTTTGTTGCGAAATAGGAAGCAGATTCTAGATTTAATTTTAGATTGGAGATGCTTAATGTAAGTCTGGAAGGAGAGTTTACAGTCTAACCAGACACCTAGGTATTTGTAGTTGTCCACATATTCTAAGTCAGAACAGTCCAGAGTAGTGATGCTGGATGCGCGGGCAGGTGTGCGCAGCGATCGGCTGAAGAGCATGCATTTAGTTTTACTTGCATTTAAGAGCAGTTGGAGTTGAATGGCATTGAAGCTCGTCTGGAGGTTAGTTAACGCAGTGTCCAAAAAAGGGCCAGAAGTATACAGAATGGTGTTGTCTGCGTAGAGGTGGATCAGAGAATCACCAGCAGCAAGAGCGACATCATTGATCTATACAGAGAAAAGAGTTGGCCCAAGGATTGAACCCTGTGGCACCCCCATAGAGACTGCCAAAGGTCCGGACAGCAAGCCCTCCCATTTGACACACTGAACTCTGTCTGAGAAGTAGTTGGTGATCCAGGCGAGGCAGTCATTTGAGAAACCAAGGCTGTTGAGTCTGCCGATAAGAATGTGGTGATTGACTGAGTCGAAAGCTTTGGCCAGGTTGATGAATACAGCTGCACAGTATTGTCTCTTATCGATGGCGGTTATGATACCGAATAGGACCTTGAGCGTGGCTGAGGTGCACCCATGAACAGCTCGGAAATCAGATTGCATAGCGGAGAAYGTACGGTGGGATTCGAAATGGTCGGTGATCTGTTTGTTTACTTGGCTTTCGAAGACCTTAGAAAGGCAGGGTAGAATAGATATAGGTCTGTAACAGTTTGGGTCTAGAGTATCTCCCCCTTTGAAGCGGGGGAAGACCGCAGCAGCTTTCCAATCTTTGGGGATCTCAGACGATATGAAAGAGAGGTTGAACAGGTTAGTAATAGGGGTTGCAACAATTTCGGCTGATCATTTTAGAAAGAGAGGGTCCAGATTGTCTGGCCTGGCTGATTTGTAGGGGTCCTCTTTCAGAACATCAGCTATCTGGATTTGGGTGAAGGAGAAATGGGGGAGGCTTGGGCAAGTTGCTGTGGGGGGTGCAGGGCTGTTGACCGGGGTAGGGGTAGCCAGGTGGAAAGCATGGCTAAATTTGAAAATTATATTATATGATATCCCTGTCCCGTTAGGCTAGGCTATGCTGGTCAGCTTTTTTGATGAGGAGGATCCCGGATCCTCAGGGTATCACTGAAAGGTTAATGAACAGCGTGCTTACATAGGTATTCCTCTTGTCCAGATGGGATAGGGCAGTGTGCAATGTGATGGCGATTGCATTGTCTGTGGACCTGTTAGGGCGGTATGCAAACTGAAGTGGGTTTAGGGTGGCCGGTAAGGTGGAGGTGATATGATCCTTGACTAGTCTCTCAAAGCACTTCATGATGACAGAAGTGAGTGCTACGGGCGGTAGTAATTTAGTTCAGTTATCTTTGCCTTCTTGGGTACAGGACCAAATGGTGGCCATCTTGAAGCATGTGGGGACAGCAGACTGGGATAGGGAGCGATTGAATATGTCCTTAAACACTCCAGCCAGCTGGTCTATTGCATATTCTGAGGACACGGCTAGGGATGCCGTCTGGGCCAGCAGGGTAAACAGCAGGGTAAACAGGGTAAACACGACGGTGGCACTGTATTATCCTCAAAGCGGGCAAAGAAGGTGTTTTGTTTGTCTGGAAGCGTGACGTCGGTGTCTGTGATGTGGCTGGTTTTCTTTTTGTAGTCCGTGATTTCCTGTAGACCATGCCACATGCGTCTCGTATCTGAGCCGTTGAATTGCGACTCCACTTTGTCCCTGTACTGGKATTTTGCTTGTTTGATTGCCTTGCGGAGGGAATAACTACACTGTTTATATTCAGCAATATTCCCAGACCACTTTCCATGGTTCGCGCTTTCAGTTTTGCGTGAATGCCACCATCCATCCACGGTTTCTGGTTAGGGTAGGATTTAATAGGCGCACGAAGTGTGTACGACATCTCCAATGCACTTCCTTATAAATTCACTCACCGAGTCTGCGTATAGGTCGATGTTGTTCTCTGAGGTTGACCGGAACATATCCCAGCCCACGAGAACAATCTTGAAGCGTGGATTCCGATTGGTCAGACCAGCATTGAATGGTTCTAGTCACTGGTACATCCTGTTTGAGTTTCTACCCACAAGACGGTAGGAGCAAGATGGCATCGTGGTCGGGTTTTTGCCGAAGGGAGGGCGGGGAGGGCTTTGCAAGATGGCATCGTGGTCGGATTTGCCGAAGGGAGGGCGGGGAGGGCTTTGTATGCATCGCGGAAGTTAGAGTAGCTGTGGTCGAGTGTATTACCTTTGCACATAGTGCAATCCATATGCTGATAGAATTTAGGTATCCTTGTTCTCAAATTAGCTTTTTTTAAATCCCTAGCTACATTAAATGCAGCCTCAGGATATATGGTTTCCAGTTTACATAGAGTCCAGTGAAGCCACCCTTCATCAATAAGTGCATCGATGTCGTCGTCCCCACAGTGACAGTACGTACATACCCCAACCAGAATCCATGGATTACAGGCAACATCCGCACTGAGCTAAAGGGTAGCGCTGCCGCTTTTATGTAGTGGGACTATAACCCGGAAGCTTATAAGAAATCCCGTTATGCACTCCGACAAACAATCAAACAGGCAAAGCGTCAATACAGGGCTAAGATTGAATTGTACTACACAGGCTCCGACACTCGTCAGATGTGGCAGGGCTTGCAAACTTTTACAGACTACAAAGGGAAGCACAGCCACGAGCTGCCCAGTGACACAAGCCAATCAGACAAGCTAAATTACTTCTATGGTCGCTTCGAGGCAAGTGACACTGAAACATGCATGAGAGCACCAGCTGTTCCGGACGACTGTGTGATCACGCTCTCCGTAGCCGATGTGAGGAAGACCTTTAAACTGGTCAACATTCACAAGGCCGCATGGCCAGACGGATTGCCAGGATGTGTGCTCCGAGCATGCGCTGACCAACTGGCAAGTGTCTTCACTGACATTTTCAACCTATCCCTGACTGAGTCTGTTATACCAACATGTTTCAAGCAGACCACCATAGTCCCTGTGCCCAAGAACACTAAAGTAACCTGCCTAAATGACTACTGACCGTAGAATTCACGTCTATAGCAATGAAGTGCTTTGAAAGGCTGGTCATGGCTCACATCAACACCATTATCCCAGAAACCCTAGACCCACTCCAACTACAACTTAGCGTTCAACACCATTGTGCCCTCAAAGCTCATCACTAAGCTACGGACCCRGGGACTAAACACCTTCCTCTGCAACTGAATCCTGGACTTCCTGGCCCCGCCATGTGGTAAGAGTAGGTAACAATACATCCGCCAGGCTYATCCTCAACACGGGGGCCCCTCAGGGTTGTGTGCTCAGTCCCCTCATGTACTCCCTGTTCACTCATGACTGCATGGCCAGGGATGACTCCAACACCATCATCAAGTTTGCGGATGACACAACAGTGGTAGGCCTGATCACTGACAACGATGAGACAGCCTATAGGGAGGAGGTCAGAGACCTGGCCGTGTGGTGCCAGGACAACAAACTCTCCCTCAACGTGATCAAGACAAATGAGATGATTGTGGACTACAGGATAATGAGGACCGAGCACGCCCCCATTCTCATCGATGGGGATGTAGTGGAGCAGGTTGAGAGCTTCAAGATCCTTGGTGTCTACATCACAACCTAACTATCATGGTCCAAACACACTAAGACAGTCTTGAAGAAGGCACGACAAAGCCTATTCCCCCTCAGGAGACTGAAAAGTGTGTACGGCACAGTACATCACTGGGTCAAGCTTCCTGTCATCCAGGACCTCTATACCAGGCGGTGTCAGAGGAAGGCCCTAAAAATTGTCAAAGACTCCAGCCACCCAAGTCATAGACCGGAGTGCCAAGTCTAGGTCCAAAAGCCTTCTTAACAGCTTCTACCCCCAAGCCATAAGACTCCTGAACAGCTAATCAAATGGCTACCCAGACCCCTCTTTTACACTTCTGCTTCTCTCTGTTTATTACCTATGCATAGTCACTTTAACTCTACCTAAATGTACATATTACCACAATTACCTCGACTAAACGCATGCCCCCGCACATTGACTCTGTACCGATACCCTCTGTATATAGCCTCACTATTGTTTTACTGCTGACGTTTAATTATTGTTACTTGGATTTTCTCTTTTCTATTTTTTACTTAACACTTATTTTTTCTTCAACTGCAATGTTGGTTAGGGCTTGTAAGGAAGCATTTCACTGTAAGGTTTGTATTTGGCGCTTGTGACATAACATTTGATTTGATTTGCCACCATGATATGTAGGCTAAGGCTGAGACAATAAGAGACACAGTGGCAGAATAAATTCAACCACACTCTTCCAGCACCATTTCAACATCAACATTTCAATCATCATAATCAACCTATGCTTATGTGTGTGTGTGTGTGTGTGTTGTGTTGTTGGTGTGTGTGTGTGTGTGTGTGTGTGTGTGTGTGTGTGTGTGTGTGTGTGTGTGTGTGTTGTGTGTGTGTGATGTGTGTGGTGTGTGTGTGGTGTGTGTGTGTGTGTGTGTGTGTGTGTGTGTGTGTGTTGTGTTGTGTGTGTGTGTGTGTTGTGTGTGTGTGATGTGTGTGTGTGTGATTGTGTGTGTGTGTGTGTGTGTGTGTTGTGTGTGTGTGTGTGTGTGCCTAAGTACGCCAATGCCATCCTCCTCTCTTTCAGGTTGCCGAAACTGCCTATGACTCTGTCATACAGTACACGCTTTTAGTTTTGTTGTCCAAGGCTACCTGGCTAAAATGCTTGCTCGCTAACCTAACTTCTTTTCATGGGCAACAATTAGCCAGCTAGTTAATAACATTAGTCTACTACATCGAGCTACATATTGAACTTAGGCACAATGTATGAATTTATGGTTGGATCAGAATTGCTGTTATAATCATTGGCCAGTACGAATAATTAAGTAAAACCACAAGTCCAAATCCCTATCTCCGTCCATGGCTAATTTAGGAAAGGGACAATTTTAGCTAGCTAGCTAGCCACCGGAGGACACACAACGAGATGCAACAATTCTAGTTTCTTTCTGTCAATGACGTTTTTCTTGATGTGATATAATTGGTGTGAAGCCAAATCCAAACTTCCCCTTACACTTTTTTTGGTGCGCCAGGACCATTCACCGTTAAGCTCACCCTGTTTATCTTAACATTGATTGGCTATTATTGTATTTAAAAAAAATTGTGAGTTCAAATTCTCGCTGTCTTCCCTTGCATTCAATGCTATGGGTGGAAACAATATCATACTCTTTTTGACCAGACAGCATAGATGGGCTACACATACAGAGACAGAGGGGTGCTATTTCGCTCGCTCGGATGCTTTCTTCAGTGAAATGCTTTCAGCCTCTTGCTAATTGAAGGACAATTATGAAACACAGAGAGAAAAGATACACTATTTATATGTTGTTGTTTTTCTTGGTCAATTTTTTGGGCCTTGGCCTCCATGAATTCACGCCACTGGGCATACACACACACTCATGGATTGAAAATGCATAAAATGGAACAACAATCAAACACTTCTAGCAACAGGGGGAGTGAACAAGTGCACACTTCTGGGAGTCAAGGGTGGAGAAGCCAAGCTCTCTTAATTATACAAATATTTTCTGACCATGTGCTTTGATAAAAGCATGAAACAAAACCAGTGCAACATTTAACACATGAAAACATGTCCAACATGCCCATGTCCAACATGCCCAAAGTCAGCATTTAACAATCTCACACACATACACACACACAGGCACACTGTGATCCAATCCCAAATCTTCCCCAAAACCTTACGCTCTATGCACTTCTGGAGATCTGAGGGGATTTGACAGGTGTAATCAATTTGGTAATAGCTCAACCTTGATTCCCTAGGTAGAAGTTACAACATTTTGCTTGTACCAATCAAATTCTCACAGATCTCCAGAAGTGCAAAGGGTTTAGGGGACAGTTTGGGATTGGTACACACTCGTGGATTGAAGATTAATAATATGGTATAAGGATTATAGTGAAACATTCCTTGAGCCATGCTGGCAACAATCAAAGGCTTATAGCAACAGGGGGAGCAAATGAGTGCAGGCGTTTCAGCCTAGCTCAGTGCTTTCTGTGGTGGGGCAGCCAGCGGAAAATACATAGCGTAGGTGTTGGTAATGTTCTCTAGTTGCGCCATGATTAGCTCAGTGTTCTGTCACTCCTGGGGACAGTACGTCATTGCCAAGTCTAATGGTAGACCTCGAAAATTCAAGCCCCTTGGGTGCTGCCATAGAGTTTAATTTTGTATTAATTTATTTAACTAGGCAAGTCAGTCAAGAACAACTTCTTATTTACAATGACGGCCTACCCTGGCCAAACCTGGACAACGCTGGGCCAATTGTGCGCCGCTCTAACTGACTCACAATCTCGGCCAGATGTGATACAGTATGGATTCGAACCAGGTAATGTAGTGATACCTCTTGCACTGAGATGCAGTGCATTAGACGCTGCTCCACTCGGGAGCCAAGTTACATTAGAAGTGCCCATCCAAGAAGGCTCAAGGTCATTGGCCACAGATAAAAATTACGTCAAATCACGTTATATCTACATTAGCTTTGATTGGACTGATACTTTCAAAATCTTAGCTAGCAAGGTAGCAGTCATCATCATGAAACAAGTCGACAATCTACTGACAAATCCTTTTTAATCCTTGTCATATGAAGAGAAATAATGAAGGGAAGTATCGCTGCTCATCAGCCATTGGAAATAAACCTAGCATGACAAGTTGGAAATCGCAAATTCAACAAAGAGTGGTTTGGAAGGAATCAGTGACAGTGGCTAACAGCAAGCATTGCAAAGCAATCACTAGCCTGCTATTCAGTGGAGTGGCTGTGTGGTCCCAAATCTGGGATTAAGTGTCTCTTTTCCAAGTTAAAGATTATTAACATTCAAAATTGGCCATGCTGTTAATAAAGCATGATTTGTACAGCGRTCAAAACAACTGTTAACTCAGAACTGCAAAAACTTGACTTCAGTGAGTTCAAGACAAATGGGAATTCCGAAAAAAACGAGCTCCAACTGGGAAATACATTTTGAATGGTCATCCAATTCGAAATCGTAAGTCGGGAACTCGGCCTCTTTCTAGAGCTACGACCAATGACGTCATCATGATTCAACACAACAAAATTCCTACTGGTAGCATATAACCAGTTGAACTTTGCTAGCTAGCTAACTGCGTGTTTCTCTTTCCTCCCCTCTCTAAAATGAGCCACACGAYTCAATATGTTTTATATGTAATGTAAGTGCCTTAATGTGTCTGGACCACAGGAAGAGTAGCTACTGCCTTGGCAGCAGCTAACGGGGATCCCTAATAAATGCAAATATGCACATGCGCAAATAAAGGCCACATACAATTGTATCGATACACACGGTCCGACATTAATCAAATTAACTATCTACACGTTACAGACAGTTCAATGAGTGTACACAACTATATGTGTGGTCTTCAATAAAGTTGTAACGATGTATGCTGAGAGTCTGGAAGCAAGTTCAGGGAGTGAATARATTTTAATTAATAAACATAACAAGAAACACAAACAGCGCACCGACATGAAACAGAAACAATGACGACTGGGGAAGAAACCAAAGGGAGTGACCTATAAAGGGCAGGTAATCAAGGAGGTGATGGAGTCCAGGTGAGTGTCATTATGCGCAAATGCGTGTAACAATGGTGACAGGTGTGCGCCATAAACGAGCAGCCTGGTGACCTAGGGACCGGAGAGGGAGCACAGGTGACAAAAGTGTACTAAAACATGTCTTTATTGAGTTTTAGCAGATGACAAAAGCTAGCAAGTCTCACCGGAGTAGCGCTAGCTGAATGAACTAGCTTGCTACCTAGCTACGCGTTATGACGCAATGAAAGGCTCTATAATCAATGTCTGCAATAAAATATGTTCTAAAACAACAGTATAAGAACATATATACACATAACTCCCTTGCATTTTAACGAACGATAATATAATTAATTTTGCTTACCAAAGTCTACCATATGGATGCCTCCAAAACGATGGTGGATCCTTTCCTTCAAAGATTGACTCTCCGTTTGTGACGTCTTTCTGGTTTTAGGCGCTCACAAWCAATAGTGTGTGACTGCGGCCCACAATTCGGGGAGTTTCTGCATGTAGGCTTTCCTGCATCTGCAGGAACATGCACGTCATCTTCATGCTTCTGTGACACTTTTGACATTCTGGATTTCCCCTGATTGTCTATGATATTAAAATGTGGGTCAAAAGGGAAATAAAAGTATTATCTGAGTTTTTCGGGGGTGAAGGACACTGTCTACCGGTGTCACCCCCACCTGGTGTGTACCGGAGTCCTCCTAGCTAACTAACTAGCTAGCACCCAGTGTCCTTCACTAAAACAGTGCCCCCTTTCCCAACAAACCTTGTCAAAACTAAATTTGGTCAGTTCTGCACTACAATAATGAATCTGGGGCATATCAAGCTCCGCCGAGTTAAGTAAATTCTACAAGAGACAGTTACGTTCTACAATTGATGTGTAATGTTAGCAAATTATAATAAAGTAGCATTTAAGGGCAACCCCCCCAAAAAATYTGGGTTCTAATACAAACCTCCCAAACCACATTATCTCAGCTCCACATCCCTACACCCAAACTCTGCTCCCAACCCTTRTTTATGAGAACTCCCTGCCTGCTGTATGTCTGCTTGGCCTCAGACACACCCTGTGGTCTGTGAAGTAGTCTTGAGCTGTGGGATAGCCAAAGTCAATGAAGAGGAGACTTGGCTGGGCCAGAGTGTGTGTGTGTGTGTGGGGGGGGGGGGTTACCAGATGGGTGTGGGGTGTCATTAAGAGGATTGCAGTGTTTTCTAATGCAGCAGTGGCAGCTCAAACCCGGAGACTCCCTCCAAGAGCCAAGGGCCCAACTCTCTCTCCTCTCTCTCCTCTCTCTCTCTCTCTCTCTCTCTCTCTCTCTCTCTCTCTCTTCTCTCTCTCTCTCTCTCGCTCACTCGCTCACTCACTCACTCACTCACTCACTCACTCACTCACACACACACACACACACGCCATCCAGATAGGACTCTACTCTGGAAATACGCTGATGTCTGCAGACATGTCCATTTACCTATAGGATAGGGAAGGAATGGTGCATACAGTATCAATTTTGGCAGTGCAAAGGGACAGTGCAGAGTACCTCTGTGTGTAATTCCAGATCTATGGACGGAGCACAGGGTGCAGTAGCAAGACTCAATGTAACAGTGATGTAAAAGGTTGGTAACAGGTTAGCCTGCACAGGTAGTGATGATGTGTGACAGGTGATGTGTAATGGACAGGTGAGGTTACACACACAGGTSAGACAGGTACACAGATAGACAGGTAGACAGGTAGAGACAGACATCCTCCTTATTGTTCATTTATTCATCCCCTCTGCATTAATAAAGATAGGAGGAGGGGATGGAAGCCTGCCAGGGCCAAACTGAGCCTGGGGCTAAAGCTGTCCTGTTCTACTTCTGGGACTGCAGACACAAACTGCAGTCCACAATGCAACTGAATAGGCCACATGGTAATAACTTACAGGTGGGATTTCTCCGTGGATCCACACTAGTGCTAGAGTGTTAGATAGATCTTTATTCAGTTGTAATGTACAGTGAGCTCCAAAAGTATTGGGAAAGTGACATGTTTTATTGTTTTGGCTCTCTACTCCAACACTTTGTACTCAGCTTCAATTTGAAGGTATATCTGTTAAGAAATTACAGCACTTTTTGTACATAGTCCCCCCATTTTAGGGGACCAAAAGTATTTGGACAAATTCACTTATATGTGTATTAAAGTTGTCAAAAGTTTACTATTTGMTCCCATATTCCTAGCACGCAATGATTACAGATGCACAAATATCATATACCCCCCTAAAATTGCTAACCCCCCTGTTATTGTAATGGAGAGAGGTTAGCATGTCTTGGGGGTGTGATATTTGTGTGTCTGTAACTTTCTCACTCATCATTATTCACGATTCATTCAGGACTATCCGTGATCATGGTAGCACCCATATTCATGTAGAAGTAGACTACACAAAGTGCTGTAATTTCTAAACGGTTCACCTGATATGGATGAAATGACCCTCAAATTAAAGCTGATAGTCTGCACTTCAACCTCACAATCATTGTATAATTTCAAATCCAAAGTGCTGGAGTACAGAGTAAAAAAAGTTCACTGTCCCAACACTTTTGGAGCTCACTGTAGTTCTCCTTTGTTGTGCATCAGAGAGATTCTGCTCTTCTCTCTCTCTCTCTCTCTCTCTCTTTATCTTGCTCTCTTTGTCTCTTTCTCTCTCTCTAAGTCTTGTGGTTATGAGGTAAGGAGTTGGACCTAGTATTTTAATGTAGCAGAATAATTTATATTCTCCTGTCTAACGTTCAGCTATTTTTACCATACAGAGACCCTAGGAGAAAAGGCATGCTACCACTTCCATTGTACTGTATCTCTTCAGTTACTTTTATAATGAAACAAGTCAAGTCACATTGGAACTACAAAGGTTATAGTTGTGCAMGTACATTTGAACTGCTCAAGATAACAGTAGCACAGCATGCTAACTTCACTGCAGTCATTTGAGTGTGAAGTGGTGTTTGCAATTTAGGCAGTGTAAAATATGGATAATAGTGGCAACTTGATGTACCCATATGTATGTAATGTCTCTGTATCAAATGTAGCATCGAAACATGTAAAGATACCCAATAGAAGAGGTAGCTAGTGGTCCAGGTAGCATCAGACATTAGCAGTTAAGCCTTAGCACCAGTGTTGTRCTTGACTCCCTGAGGCAGCACTCTTCATGTTAGAGTAATGATGTCACAGAGCAGAGTGCCACAGAGTTGACAGTCACAGCCACGTGTTGTCAACGCCCACATGTGTCCGTCAGAGCTATTGTCACGGCAGCAGGGGGACCCTCGGGCTCTGGCTTCTCTTCATGGTGGGAGTTCTGTAAGGCCCATCGATCAATCTGTGAAAAGCGGCCAAGCTTTTGAAAAAGGCTAAACTGATTGGTCAATAGGACTGTCTGGCTGTTTATTTGACGGAGCGAAAGAGTGGGCGATGGTTGGTAGGCCGGGAATGCAAAGAGGATAGGAAGTGGCTATGGAGACTGTACAGAGTAGACTGGAAACTGGATACAATAGTCAATGTCTGTCTCTCTCTCCCCCTTTTATTTCTCCTCTCCCTCTCAGTCTGTAGAGGAAACCCACAGAGCCAGTGGCCAGTAATGTCATGTTGGGGCTGTGAACAGTAGAGTCAGTGAGGGAGGATGGGAGCGAGGCTCTCTGGTTCCTTAATGAGCTGAACGGCCCAGTAGGCCCAGCTAGATCACCACAGCCCCGAAGCCCTTCTCAGCCCCGCTCAGCTCACCACAGCCCCTGAGCCTGGCAGACTAGCTAATCAACCAGAAGACACATGGAGAACATCCTGTGGTGTGTGTCTTTCTACCCTTCTCTCTGTATGTGCCTCTCTCTCTCTCGCTCTCTTTCCCTCTCACTCTCTCTTTCTCTCTCTTTCTCTCTCGCTCTCTTTCTCTCTCTTTTTCTCTCTKGCTCTCACTCTCTCTCTCTCTCTCTTGTTTTCTCTCTCGCTCTCTCTCTCTCTCACTCTGTCTCTCTTTCTCTTTCTCTCTCTCTTTTTCTCTCTCTATGTACCCCCTTCTCTCTTTCTCTTTCTTTTTTTGTTTCAGCCTCTGATCATGATTGCCAGGGACCATTGTCACCCTCTCAGACAGTCTCTAATAGGTTATTCTCAGCTCCTTGATACCCCACCGGTGGTGCTGGATACTTTTGTCTTTCAGGTTGTCTTTTTGAAATTCTGTACTCTCACATGACTATGAGCGTTTTGGATCTGTGAGCAAGATATGTGTGTTTGCGTGTGTGTGTGTGACTCACAGGAGGTTGGTGGCTAGTGGTAATGACTGGAATAAAATCAGTGGAATGGTGTCAAATACATCAAACACACGGTTTCCAGGTGTTTGATGCCATTCCATTGACTCCATTCCAGCCAATATTATGAGCTGTCCTCCCCTCAGCAGCCTCCACTGGTGTGACTGAGTTATTTCGTAGATGGGTGAGAAATTGTGTGGGTCAGATTGAGAGGAAGCAGACATCTGTGTGTGTAATGTGTGTGTACACTTGCACGTGTGTGTTGGCACTGCTACCATCGCCATCCCTCCATTTCCACAGTACCGACAGCTGATATTGACAATGCCCCATAAAGGAAACCACGTGTACTGTGTAGGAGGGGAAGGCTAGCAGTGTTCACATCACCAAGGCTTCAGTAAACAACACTTTTTCTGGTTCACTGAGAAACTATAATTTAGTGACATTGGACAGGGAGAGTTTAGAATGTGTGAACGGGAGAAGGAATGAGATACCACTTTCAAGTAGTGGGAGAAGGAGAGGAGGATGGAGAGATTTAAACTGAGAGAAATGCCATACAACAGGGAGAAACAAGAAGAGAGGAGAGAGAGAGAGAGTGTGAGGATGATGGAGAACGAGAGAAAAGGATGTACAGAGTGAGAGGAAGGGATGAATAGAGGACTGTGGGAGAGATTCATGCTATAAGGTTGGTAATCCACCACTCTTGCCCTCTATACATATTTGAATAGAGGACTGTGGGAGAGATTCATGCTAAGGTTGGTAGTCCACCACTCTTTCGCTCTATAAATCACGAATAGAGGACTGTGGGAGAGATTCATGCTATAAGGTTGGTAATCCACCACTCTTGCCCTCTATAAGTCAGTCAGGCTTTATCCTGTATCGTTACGGCAGGAAGTAATAGACAGGATGTGTCAGCGGGGCAACGTCAACAAGAGAACTGATAAATACAACACACACAAGCACACACACACAGATAAGCACAACGCTTAACCTTTCCCACTGGCTGCCTTGTCTCAATAAAAAMAAGAAACTAGAGACTGAGAAGGGGAGAGGGAGAGGTAGAGGACAGGGACACTAAATCCCAGCTGGCCCACATAGAGGAGAATATGAGCCTGTATGTTACTAGGAGCTCCGCTGAGTGAGGTCACATTTCAGGAGCACTCTGGGAAATGACAAGCACTTTGAGTTCATAAAAACTTGATCGTTTTTTCCTGAGAGAAATGAACAGGCCAAATCACTGGAGAGCAGAAGGAACATAAGGTTGAACTCATTAAGATTCTCTCTCTTTTTCTCCTCCTCAAGTATTAACATCTTTAGCCTCTGGAAATTGAACTGGAATGGCAGTTATGACTGAAGGGTTGAGTCATATCATTTATTTTTGCGTTTCATTCGATATTTTCATGAGAGTGTGGGACTTGTGAGTTACAGTGTCCAGGCTTTGAGCAAGGATGTGGTTTAACAAGATACTGTATTTCAGAGAAGTATGCCAACCGAGACTTTTTACACCAGTAGTCTGTCAAAAAGTATTTGCCCTCACTTTCTTAGAATTGATCTGGAAGATGCGGAAATGTACTCTCAACCTTGCTTTTTACGATATGAGAGTTGAGGGGAGAGAGGATTGATACTGTAGTATTTATGACATAATGATGGTCTGTCTTTCTTTCTCTGTCTTTCTTCTCTCTTCAGTGCTGTCTCTTCTCTCCTGATCAACTCAAACAACTGCAGGCCTTTTTCCCTTTATACCACAGTGGTCAAGCATATTGAACACACACCAAAGCAATTATCTAATTTCCCCTGCCGCCTACACACACCAACACACACACACACACACACACACACCACACACACACACCACACACACACACACACACACACACACACACACACAACACACACACACACACACAGACACACACAACACACACACACACACACACACACACACAGACACACACACACACACACACAACACACACACACACACACACACACACACACACACACACACACACACACACAGACACAACACAGACACACACACACACACACCAGACACACACACACACACACACACACACACACACACACACACACACACACACACACACACACACACACACACACACACACACAACACACACACACACACACACACGCACCACGCACGCGCACGCGCCACACACACACACACACACACCACACCACACACACACACACACACACACAACACACACACACAGACACACCACCACACACACACACACACGCACACAGACACACACACGGCACACAGCACACACACACACACACACACACACCACACACACCACACACGCACACAGACACATACAGACACACTGTCAGATACATTTTGTCAAGCGCATACACACACACGCCAACGTTATGCCTAAGAACAGCCCTTAGCCGTGGTATATTGGCCATATACCACACCCCCCCGTGCCTTATTGCTTAAGTAGAATTTAACAAGTGAACAGACAGTTGATATTTTGCATAGAAGTGTGTAGGCTATCACTGTAAGTAGGCCTAATGTAGTATTTCATTTTTTTCAGAGACAATGTTTCAGATTTAGAGGGCAGTGCAGCATATTTAGGTTCAGGAGAAAGTAAATTTCAAAATGTTATCGAATTCAAACGATSTGTTTACAGTCCACAATAATTTGCAATTGTTTTTGTGTTTCAGAAATGGCCAGATGCAGCAAATGTCACTGCAAAAGAAAACGTTCTGCCAACACCTCCAAAGACATATGTTCACCATTGGTATTTTCTTTAGATATAGTGATTGTGTTAGCTGTGTTGTTGGCTAGCTCTTCTGAACAACACTGTCCTGACGAGAGAGCACATTTTCTATGCCAGGCGAAATCGTGCATCATTAACTCATTGTTTTGGATGAATACAAATAAATGTCACTAGAAAACTGCTTAAACGCAAATGCAGCTACGTTGCTGTTATTCTGGCTGCACTTTTGACGTGACTGTAAGTTAGCCGTAGTTGGCTAACTAGCAAGCAAGCGAGAGATAAGAACGTTGCCAGCCAGTATGGCAATGGAACATTTAGAACGAACTAATTAACAGAACAAAGAGACTGAATGAATGGGTCGCGTCTCTGGCAACTGAACCGACAGAACGAATGACCAGCCGGCTTGGGTAGCAACCCTAGACTTGTGTCGGGACTATATCTTGTGGAAGGATGAAATAGTATGAATAAATTAACAAAATAAATCATTATTTGAATATTTTGGGAACCAGTTGTGATAATGCCCTCGAAGCCGGTGTTTGGAGGATATATTGGCACAGTTCGGGCCTAACAACACCCGTGCCAACTTATCCTCCAAACACTGGTTTCTCTGGCATTATCACTTAAATATGTGCTGGTAGCATATACATTTTCATCCTTCCCTTGTTAATAGCTTTGTTGCTCTACTTGTGCTGTCAGTTACAGTATTGTGTACAGTGGATGCATTACCTCTGTTAATCCTGTTTCAGAACCACTAACTTTCACACTTTTCATCCCCATGTGCATCCCCACATCCCCAATTTGCAATTGTTTTTGTGTTTCAGAAATTGCCAGATGCAGCAAATGTCACTGCAAAAGAAAACCTTCTGCCAACACCTCCAAAGACATATGATCAAGTTCACCATTGGTATTTCCTTTAGATATACTGTCTTGTCCTACCTTCAAAGTATACAGCAAATAAGGGCGTTATTGTCACCATAAAAGGTTAATGATGGCTGTTATTCAGGCAGAGTTATAATGCTCGTTAGCGCACAGTTTTACGACGGCGTGCAGCAAGTTTATACTTTTCAATATTTTGGTGCGTGCGCAGTGTTTTCAGAAGCAGAGATCAGATATTTAGTGTAAAATGTATGTTGCAGTTATAAATGAGGCCCCTGGAGTGTAATGTCTCTTGTCTAAAGTACGCCTACTACAGTGAATAATCATCACTAACGCATCTGCAGAGATGATTCATATCACTTTGCCTAAAGCGTGTGATGGGTTGTGGGTTGAGGCTCTCCCGGTATACACAGCATTAGTGCTATTGAAGAGGTTGACTTTCAGTTGGGTGAAAGGTTCCGCAAACCACATGTGAACCGGTCCACATATTTGTTTCCAACAACACCCTTCTTCAAACACACAGACTAGTCTAGAGGYTAGGCTATATTATTAGAGGACCACAGCAGCTAGTGTATCTATGATGTACTGCCTCTTCTCTTCCTTCTTGCCATTGCACGTCYTCCTTGAGATTAAAGCTACCGTTTCTGTAAAATGTTCCACGTATTTGTTTGCAACATGAACTTTCACGCAAGTCTCCCATTGARGTAAGTAAATGATTTGTGCAAGGTTATGTGGTTAAGGTTAAGTTTAAGGTTTGAGGTATGTGCAACTCAGTCCTAATTGAAATAAATCTGAGAGATCCTTATCATACTGATCAATCGTTCTGATGAGAAGCATGGAAATCGAGAGGGAGGGAAAAGTTGATAATCAATCAATCAAATGTATTTCTAAAGCCCTTTTTACATCAGCAGATGTCAGAAAGTGCTCTACAGAAACCCAGCCTAAAACCACAAACAGCAAGCAATGCAGATGTAGAAGCATTGTGGCTAGGAAAACTCCCTAGAAAGGCATGAACCTAGAGATGAACCAGGCTCTGAGGGGTTGCCAGTCCTTTTCTGACTGTGCCGGGTGAAGATTATAACAGAACATGGCCAAGATGTTCAAACGTTCATAGARGACCAGCAGGGTCAAATAATAATAATCACAGTGGTTTTAGAGGGTGCAAAAGGCCAGCACCTCAGGAGTAAATGTCAGTTGGCTTTTTATAGCCGAGCATTCAGAGTTCGAGACAGCAGGTGCGGTAGAAAACCGCAGGTCTGGGACAAGGTAGCACAACCGGTGAACAGGTCAGGGTTCCATAGTCGCAGGCAGAACAGTTGAAACTGGAGCAGCAGCACGACCAGGTGGATTCATCAGGCCAGGTAGTCCTAAAGCATGGTCCTAAGGCTCAGGTCCTCCCGGAGTGGAGGGAGAGGGAGAGAATTAGAGGGAGCATACTTAAATTCACACAGGACACTGGATAAGACAGGAGAATTACACCAGATATAACAGACTGACCCTAGCCCCCTGACACATAAATTACTGCAGCATAGATACTGGTGGGTGTGGTGTGCTAGGAGGAAAGCTATTCTGGAGTCTCTGAAGAAAGTTTTTAAAAGTACAAAGCAGAGCTCCCTGCCAAGCCCTTTCTCCTGCTGCCTTCCAGAGCTCCTGAGGGCAGACAATTCACACATCTCTATGTTCATTCCGCCGACCCCCATAGAGCTGACCCCAGATCAGAGGCTGAGCAGGGAATCCAAGGTCTGAGGTCACACTCACCTGGAGAGGAGGAGAAGGAGTGGGGGGACACGTCAAGACACGCTGACATTTAGAACGAACGAATGAACAGAACAAAGAGACTGAATGACTGGCAACTGAACCGACAGAACGAACAACCAGCCGGCTTGGATAGCAACCCTAGATTTGTGTCGGGACTATATCTTGTGGATGGATGAAATAGTATGAATAAATTAACAAAAAAAATCATTGAATTTTTTGGTAACCAGTTGTGATAATGCCCTCGAAGCCGGTGTTTGGAGGATATATTGGCACAGTTCGGGCCTAACATCACCCATGCCAACTTATCCTCCAAACACTGGTTTCTCTGGCATTATCACTTAAATATGTGCTGGTAGCATATACATTTTCATCCAGTCCTTCCCTTGTTAATAGCTTTGTTGCTCTACTTGTGCTGTCAGTTACAGTATTGTGTACAGTGGATGCATTACCTCTGTTAATCCTGTTTCAGAACCACTAACTTTCCCGCGTTCATCTTCCTCAGTGTGTTTAAATGAAGTTCCTGTGTGTTAACACTAGGGTGATTTATTCCCCTATAACCGGCAGCAGTCACAAACCAGTAAAATACGTAGAGCTCTCCTTCACATATACACTGAACAAAAATATAAAAGTTGCTGGATATTGGCGGGAACTGGAACATGCTGTCGTACACGTTCATTCAGAGCATACCAAAAAGCTTATGCCTGCCCATACCATAACCACCATGGGGCACTCTGTTCACAACGTTGACATCAGCAAACCGCTCGCCCACATGACGCCATGCACGATGTCTGCCATCTGCATGGTACAGTTGAAACCGGGATTCATCTGTGAAGAGCACACTTCTGCAGCATACCAGTGCCCATGGAAGGTGAGCTTTTGCCACTGAAGTTGCTTAAGTTGCCTAACTACAGTAAAGTCAAGATCCTGAAGAGCATGCTGATGAGCTTTCCTGAGACGTTTTTTGACAGTTTGTGCAGAAATTCTTTGGTTTTGCAAATCCATTTCATCAGCTGTCCGGGTGGCTGGTCTCAGACGATCCCGCTGGTGAAGAAGCCAGATGAGGAGGTCCTGGGCTGGCATGGTTACATGTGTTCTGCGGTTGTGAGGCCGGTTGGACATACTGCCAAATTCTCTAAAACGACACTGGAGCCGGCTTAGGGTAGAGAAATTAACATTCAATTCTCTGACAACAGCTCTGGTGAGCATTCCTGCAGTCAGCATGCCATTTGTACGCTCTCTCAATACTTGAGACATCTGTGGGATTGTGTTYTGTGACTAATCTGCACATTTTAGAGTGGCTTTTTGTTGTCCCCAGCACAAGGTGCACTAGTGTAATGACATGCTTTCTAATCAGCTTCTTGATATGCCACACCTGTCTGGTGGATGGATTATCTTGGTAAATGAGAAATGCTCACTAAGAAGGATGTAAACAAATGTGTGCACAAAAGTTGAGAGAAATAAGCATTTTATGCATATGGAACATTTCTGGGATCTTTTATTTCATCTCATGAAACACTTTACGCGTTGCGTATATATTTTTGTTACTTATAAATACCTGCTATGCTGATGGGGTAACATTATAGACACTTCCATAAATACCTGCTATGCTTATGAGGTAACTTTATGAACACTACCTTTAAATACCTGCTCTACTTATGAGGTAAAGTTATCAACACTACCATATAAATATCTGCTATGCTGATGAGTGCAATAGGCAGCGAAGTGAATTATACAGAATGTATTTATTAGATTAATAAAAAGTGACGAGCCATTCAGACCAGCCTTCCTGATTGAACTTTCGGAAACTTCATTATACACACTGCATTACCAAAAGTATGTGGACACCTGCTCGTCGAACATCTCAATCCAGAATCATGGGCATTAATATGGAGTTCGTCCCCCCTTTGCTGCTATGACAGCCTCCACTAGATGTTGGAAAATTGCTGCGGGGACTTGCTTTTATTCAACCACAAGAGCATTAGTGAGGTCGGGCACTGATGTTGGGCAATTAGGCCTGGCTCGCAGTCYGCGTTCCAATTTATTCCAAAGGTGTTCGATGGGGTTGAGGTCAGGGCTCTGTATAGGCCAGTCGAATTCTTCTACACCGACCTCAACAAACAATTTCTGTATGGACCTCGCTTTGTGCACGGGGGCATTGTCATGCTGAAACAGGAAAGGGCCTTCCCCAAACTGTTGCCACGAAGTTGGAAGAACAGAATCGTCTAGAACAGGGGTTCTTAAACCTTTTCAGCCTGGGACCCTAATTAGAAATTCTGTGTTTTCCTGGGACATGCAACTATATGTAAATATTGGTACATTTCATTGCAATTATGCCTAAAATAAATCCAATATAGACAAATAACAATGAAATTAAAAACCCATATAAATAGCTATTCATGTTTATTGTTCCCCATTAAAAACGCTTTTACATATCTGTCTAGGTTGGAACTGTTGCTGTTAAAATACATGAAATCATTTTCATTGTGAACTGGAATAAACAGATTGATCACATCACACATACGTATAACAGAACACACACACAGCCTCAGTTTTTGATAGAGCAACCCTAAGTAACAGTACAGATGAAAAATGATCAGGCCTACTGTACATCTTACTGTATAAATGATTGATGAAAAAAGTATACGTTGGAACTGTTGCTGTTAATATACAAGAAATCATTTTTATTCTGAACTGGAATAAACTGATTGATCACATCACACAAATGTAGACCAAAAACACACACACACAAGCACCCTCACTGTCCTAATGAGAGGTTTGTGACTGGTTGAACAAGCAGGTCTATTCTGGGCTCAGTTTTTGACAGTGCAACCCTGAGGTCATGCTCAGCATTGAGTCTGTTTCTGTACTTGCTTTTTAAGTACGCCAGAGTTGAGAACCTTGACTCGCATAGGTATGTGGTGCCAAACTGGATCAGAACATCTACTGCTTTCTCAGCCAGGCAGGAGACCGCTTCTTGCTGTAGATGAGCAACCCAGAACTGTGTGTGGGTTTGCCTCAAAAAGCATCTTGCTTCAATCAGTTTATTCCAGATCAATAAAAATAATTACTTGTATTTTAACAGCAACAGTTCCATCCTAGACTTGTTTTCAACAATAATTTCTACAGTAAGATGTACAGACAGTAGGGCTGATCATTTTTCATCTTCATCTGTACTGCTAGTTAGAGTTGCACATCAGTAGCTAGCTAGCTTGCTTCACTTAACGTTAGCTAGCTAGCTATTAGCTGTGTACAAGAAGATTGTTTGAAAGAGAAACTCACATCTACCACTATGAGAGTACTCCCTTATTTCTGCTTATCATCCATCACCTGTTGTAAAATGTTAGCAATGCCTTGCTAGTTCACTTACTTTTCCACTGTCGAAGCACTGTTTCCTGAAGCATTCTGCCCTGTTCTAAAAGAACTCCCTGGGTTTACCGTTATGCTGTGGATGTTTGGTCAGGACGTGTCGTTTTAATTTGTTCGTTTTGAGAGACTCATTACAAAGCACTTCTCTACACAAAACACATTGTGGGTGCTGCTTGTTATTTCTCAAAGTTTGTATTACATCAAGAGAGAGAGAAACTCATTGCTGTATTTGTGTGTAATTGAGCTCAGTCAGAACTTGTTAGCTTGAGTCCATTCGATGACAGCGATGAGTGAATGCAAGTGGGAATTACAAGTCAGTTGATGCGTTTAAAACAACTGGGAACTCGGAAATCTCCGACTTCTGACTTCAGTGCGTTCAAAACAACGGGGAACTCGGAAATCTCCGACTTCTGACTTCAGTGCG